>NW_016159431.1:55614-86073 GCF_001687245.7 Rhagoletis zephyria | reverse complement strand
GCACAACTGGAGAATTTCAAGAACTTCTTCACGGATATAACACTTTCTTTAGATTATTTAAAGCGGCAAATGACCACCAAACCATAATCTTAGCNTGCCGCCAGGGAGTAAAGTGGAAAAAATTGATACCGCTTTGCGAATAACCGTGCTATGAAATGCCGCACAACTGGAGAATTTCAAGAACTTCTTCACGGATATAACACTTTCTTTAGATTATTTAAAGCGGCAAATGACCACCAAACCATAATCTTAGCAGACCAAAAAGTTTCAATAAAATATATAAAAATTTTGGGCGGGACGAAGTTCGCCGGGTCTGCTAGTATTATATATATTTTCATCACTCCACCTTAGTATACATACATACACTCATCTGCTTTTCTTAAGGTTTCTTCTGGTTTCTTTAAGGTTATATTTTTTCTCTTTTTCTATCTAGATCCCTACCTCTACCCCTTTTCGTTTTATTAACATTCATGTCTTTCTGTTTTTCCATTATATTCATTTTTATCTTTATACTATATCGATAACAAAATCGATAATAACGTCCAACAAAATATCGATAACAAAAACGATAGATAGATAACAAAATCGATGACAAATTCGATAAAAATTTCAACAGCAACATCGATAATACCATCCGTAGCAAAATCGATTAGAAAATCGATAATAAAATCGATAATAAAATCGACAAATATCGATAACAAAATCGATAAATATCGATAACAAAATCTATAAATATCGATAAACATCGATAGCAAAATCGATAAACATCGATATCAAAATCGATAGATATCGATAACAAAATCGATAAATATCGATAACGAAATCGATAAGTAACGATAACCAGACAACAAAATAGATAAATTTCGATAGCAAAATCGATAAAAAACAAAAACAAAATAGTAATAATATCGATTACATAATCGATAACAAAACCGATAATAATATGGATTATTTTATCGATAAGTCTCGAGAATCCCGAAAATATCTAAAATCCCACAATAGTTCCCAGATTGAGTATCTGTGTCTCTCTCTATATCCTTTCCTCTTTAGCTACCTTTATTTTAATCTTTCTTCCCCTATCTTCATCTTTACTTTAATCGGTATCTTTATCCTCTTTGTCTTTACTCTTATGTCTATCATTTTCTTCATCTACATATTCCTCTTCATCTTTGACCTTACATATATAAGTAAAGTGTTTAAATTTACCTTGGTCTTCATTTTTGCCATAATCTTTACGCAATTTTGGTTTTGTTTTTATTTTTACCTTTGCCTTTATCTATGTACGTACTCACCTTTATTGCATTTTTCTAAATTGTATTCTTTAACCTTTTAGCAATTTTTTGTTAAATTAATACCATACACTCAAGAAGCACTTGTTTCAGCCCCAATAATTTCCCTTGCACCATTTCCGTTGCATCATTTCCGTTGCACCATTTCCGTTTCATTTCATTAACAATTTTTTGTTAAATTAATACCACACACTCAAGAAGCACTTGTTTCAGCCCCAATAATTTCCGTTGCACCATTTACGTTGCATCATTTCCGTTGCACCATTTTCGTTGCCCCATTTCCGTGTGCAATTTCCGTTGAATTTGCCAATTTACTCCCAACCAACCAACCGCAGCTAAAAAAGTTTCACTTCAATAGAAAATCCATTTACAGTTTTCACTCTTTGTAGATGGATAACTCATTCTTATTTTCATAGACTCCTTGCTTAATGTAGCAAGAAGTCGCTCCAGTATCGACAAGAACTTTTAGTTTCTTGTTAGTTTTCCGTCGTGGACGGTGATGTAGGAGAGGACGTCCCCTCTTCGCCTAAAAAATGACTTTCGTGAATATTATTTATTCTCTGTGGTTTTTCCTGCGGTCGGAAACTGTGGGTGCTTTCCCTTGGTCGCTTCGGAGCGTGAGCCTTTTGGGTTTGGACCCTATTTGCATTAACACTTGTGCTAGCCAGACCGCATATTCTGGTTTGAAAACCCGCTGGTTTGCTGACTTCTGGTATTGTAGGTTTGGTTATACGGTCTTTAGGCAGATGGATCAACATCCATTGGCTCTTTTTTGGGTGTAATGTTCCTTGAAGGGAACCGCAAATTATTACTATTATTATTACAATTATTACTTTGGTTATTCGACACTAGCTCTTGAGCCTTGGCTAAAGTGTCTGGTAAGTCTTGCGGGTTTAATGAAAAAATTATATCCCTCAATGGCGCATTCAGACCAGTAATGAATATTCTTAACGCATGGCCTCTATTCTTTTTGTTTAATTCCTTTGAGATGTCTACATTAGTGCCATGTGTCGTTATGGTCTTATTGGTTAACAAGGTCAGTTTTCTGTTGACCAAGTTATAATACTCGACAACCGAAATCGCGCCTTGTCGAAAGACACTTAGCTCCTGCTCGATTATATGAATAGGACGTTTGTCCGAATATGCGAAATCAAGACGAGCTATTAAGGCATCAAAGTTTAAAACTGTGCCATGGTTCGTTAGCGTGTCGTTAGCATCATGCGTGAATTTATTTCTTAAAATTGTAAGGGCCGCGAAGTATTTCCTACTTCTCCTTACATATAAGCTCATTGCGTTATGAGCCGCTTCTCCCCAGCTAACATACGCGTTGATCTTTCCCGGAAATTCAGGTAATGATTTGATAACGTCCAGTGACTACTTGCAAACTATGTTATCTATGGTTTCTGATTGATAGTCAGTAGTACTAGGGGTATTTACATCTACCTGAGCCCTTATCCTATCAATTTCCTGCCTTAGCGTAATAGTACTTTCTGCTATTCAACGCGAAATCAGGTCCACGGTTAAATGTGCGTTGTCGTTTACCATTTTGATTTATTACTGTTTTTCTGTCTTATTTTTACGTTCTCTGACGTTTATTGTTTAGGTATGGGCAGTTACCTATTTTGTGAGCCCCGTGACACTATTCGCAATAATACAGTCGTTCGTATTTGGGTTTATCTAACTTATTTCCCATTTAAAAATTTTTTAAGTCTGGTCTTCTACTTTAGTTTTCTGTAAACATTGCGTTTTATTATTATAATTATTTATAATTTTATTATAGTGCTTTTTCACTTTGATTTTTTCTTTTCACTTTCTCTGATTGTATTTGTAGTATATTACTGCACCCAGGTATATTTGTTATTGTACCTTCGTTGCTTTTCAGTGTTTTTCAGACTTTCATTTGTGTTTATGCCTTGCTGGTATCGCACAAATTGGAGGATCAGTTAGAAAATCATTATCTTTTGTTGACTGTGTTTCAAAGTACTTTAAAAAACTTTGAGCTTTCCTTTGCCTTGTCGTGGCTCGTTTATTTGGAACACGCACTTTTATGATTTTCTCAATTTCGATTTTCTGAGATTTATAGTTACTGCTTCTTGGTTTGTTTTTGGCGTTTATTTAATTTTGCGCATTTAAATTGTTATTTTGTGTAGTACATTTGCTTGTAATTTGGAAGCTAAGCATTATTTAAAGTGCACACAGTCACTTGTTCATTTTAAACACGGGTTCTTAAATTAACCGGATTTTATATGATTAACCGATCCATAACGCGGTTTTAGATTTTTAATTTTTTCTCCTCCAGAGAGGATACTTTTTTCTATTTTTTGCCCGTAAAAATGTATTCCATCTTTTTTAGAAATACTTTTTTAGTACGGCATTATTCGTATTTTTTGGCGAGGATACTTTTTATTTTCTCCTTATTTATCCAAAGACCTCTGTTTTCACACACGCACTTTCACCACTTTCAATATTCTTTGGGTAAGGATACTTGGCGGTTGCATCAGCCAGTGGATGGATGAAATGCCAATGCATGAGAAATGCGACATCGTTTTCTTAATCAAAAGTTAACAGAAGGAACGGAAAAGATATTGTTGCACGTTATGTGTTCTGGGCTATTGGAATGCGGTTATGTTTACATTGGCTACAATGCCGCTGTGTGGTCTTTTGGTTTGATCTTCGATCGCAAAGAATTTAATTAAGAATGAAAAAATTCTGCTGTCAGCATTTTGGCCATTTGTTATTTTAGCTCAATATGTGATATTAAATTACAGAGGTTGTTGCTTTATGATTTTAATTTAAAACTGAGTATGGGAATATGCTTTCGGAATTTGAACTTTATTGTTTAGAATATGTATTTAAACCGTTATGTGTGGTCTGCTGTTAACTTACACAGATTCGTACCGATTTTGGCGGAAAATTACCGATATTGAAAGAAAATCGCTGAATATTTTTAAGAGATTTTCAATGAATAAGAGTCTCCCTCTACTCTGACCGAAAAACCATTTTTCGGGCAAACGTGGGAGCACTTTCGTTATCACAAAAAACATGGAATATAAGGGAGCCATAAACATAGCAGGCATTCTTATTTTCTATGATCCTTGGTTATGTTTCATTCTGTCTGACTGGTACTCTCGCTATATTGTAGTCTATCATTCTTAATAATAATCCCAACGGTTTTTACCCTCCATTCCGCCCATCCGCACGAGGGGCGCAGTCCGCATGACGTACGGAACCAATATTTTAAATTTTTGTGCCGAGTCACGATAGGCAGGAGTTTGTTAAGTGTCGAGATCTAAAACTGTTCAGCTACAGAACTAAATTCATCAGCTGATTTTATGTATTTATGTCCATAATTCACTTATTGAGAGAGGAGAGTATCGCTTTCTTAATGCTGAAAAGCGGATCTGATATATCAAACGTGCTGGAATGAGAGTTAAAATCCTGGCATAAGCAACGGAGTGGGTCGTGCAATTCAAAATTGGTTTTACAAGCTTTCAGAAATATGGGACAAAAGTGTCTTGATACGCGTGAGGGAACATTAAAGCTTACATCAGCCAGAAGAGACGGACTTGAAATTGAGCCTGTCAGTAATTTAACCATAAAAATTATACCAAGCATTTCCCTGCGACTGGCAAGTGTAGGAAGGTTAATAAGTTTTAAGCGACTCGTATAAGGTGGAAGACTATATTGAGAATCCCATCGGAAATTTCTTAAAGCAAAAAGTAGGAATTGTTTTTGAATTGATTCTATCTTGTCTGAGTAAATTTGATACCTTGGATTCCAAACCACCGAGCCGTATTCCAGAATCGGCCTAACTAATGTTGTAAACAGGGTTTTAGTGATATAAGGGTCACTAAATTCTTTTGACCATCGTTTCACAAATGCAAGTACACCTTTAGCCTTGTTGACTGTCACATTAATGTGAAGATTAAAATTAAGCTTAGGATCCATTGTGATACCAAGGTCCACAAAATTGTATACCTGTTCCAGGTTATGGTTACCTATTATATAAGAAACTGGCAGAACAGCTCTTCGCGAGAAGCACATTACTTTACATTTCTTAAGATTTAGAGGCATAAGATTTACTTTACACCAGTAAGCCATGCTGTTTAAGTCTGATTGTAGCAAAGACCTTTCTTCAATTGAAACGTACGATTTATAAAGTTTTACATCATCTGCATACATTAAAATTTTGGAGAATTTTATATCTGTAGAAATATCGTTTATAAAAAGCAAGAACAGAATCGGGCCTAGGTGGCTACCCTGAGGGACTCCTGAAGTAACATCAATGACGTCAGAGATAGTATTTTTAAACAATACCCTTTGTGATCTATCATAGAGGTATGAAGAGATCCAACGTAGAAAATTAGGTGGAAGACCAAGAAGATCAAGTTTATAGATGAGCAACGAGTGGCACACTTTGTCAAATGCTTTACTGAAATCAGTATATATAACATCAACAGTTTTGCTCTCACTAAATGCTTTTGAGATACAGGATGTTAATTCAAGTAAATTTGTAGAAGTTGATTTGCCCTTGCAAAATCCATGTTGACTGTATGAAATGCTTGAAGTGATAGAATGCGTCAACCGATTTGTTATAATTGCTTCAAATAATTTAGGAATTGCAGAAAGCTTAGCTATGCCCCGGTAGTTCTCCACTGAAGACCTGCTACCGCTTTTATGTAAGGGGGTTATGAACGATTCCTTCCATACAGTTGGAAAAACGCCCTCTTTAAGAGACAAATTAAATAAGGCTGTTAACGGCTCATAGAGATAATCAGCACAATTTCTAAGAAAACAAGTGGGGATCTGGTCAGGACCATAACTAAAAGACTGCTTTAAGGACTTCAGGTAAACTAAAACATCATCGGGAGATATTATAGGGTTATGTATTGAGTTAATTGGACTTAGTTTAAAAGGATAGTCAAAGTATGCTTGGGAGTTAGTGGAATAATTGGATTTAAAAAACTGAGCGAACATGTTAGAAATTGTTTGATTATCACCAGAGACGGTATTTTGATACTTCATGGCGGAAGGAAACCCCCGTACATTTCGCTTGGAGTTTACGAAATCATAAAATGATTTGGGGTTATATATTATACGTCGTTTGATTTTACACAAGTAATCTTTATAACACTTTTTGTTTAATTCAAAGAACTTGTGACGCAAAAGTGAGTATTTTACATAGTATGAGTGTAAGCCGGTTTTTTTGTGTAATCTAAAATAACGTGACTTTCTGTTTTTCAAGTTTCTCAGTTCTTTAGTGAACCATAACTGTGTTTGTTCTTCAGGAACACACATGCGTTGAGGCACATACTTTTCAAATAATCTATGTACAGTACAATTAAAATGTGCAACGCTTTGCTCAACTTTTTCTTTGTATATAGGCCACGACAATTTAGACAATTCTTTATTCAGTTTTTTAAAGTTGGCTTTCGAAAAATCAAAGCGAATATTTGGCTCGTATGTTTGGACATCGCAATTTTGACCATCGTTTATAATTTCGTAAGATATCTCAATAGCAGGGTGGTAGACATCTTCGGGCAAAACTAGTGGGTCACATTTATTTACAGCCGACTTAGATGCATCATCAACATAAACAAGATCTAATACTTTGCCAAACTTATTGCGAAGTACATTAACTTGATTCAGGCAGAGTTCAGCCATCTCCTCTAAAAATACGTTGTTGCACGCGCTAGACGAGAAAGGTACAATATCATTGTCAATGATGTTCCATGATACATTTGGTAAATTAAAGTCACCCAACACAATCAATGAATCAGAGGGTTTAATCATTGAATTAATTGATTTCAGTAAAGATACATGTTGTGAATACACTGATAAGTCAGATCGGGGAGGAATATAGCATAGAGCTAAGTAAGTAAACCCCCTTCCAACCTGAACACGAATGCATTTGAATTCTGCAGATTCAATGTGTGGAAGACTAACTTCTTCAGATGGTATTGAAGAGTCTACGGCAAAGAGTACGCCACCGCCGACTCTGTCCTCCCGATCTTTTCTGTAGATATGATAATTATTTGAAAGAATCTCTGAATTAAAAGTGTGAGGTTTGAGCCAAGTTTCAGTCAAAGAAATTATATTATAATTGCATTCAAGGCCATTAAGATATAAATTCGTTAATTTAGTATTTATGCCTCTTACGTTTTGATAATAAATACTTAAAGCAGATTTAGTAATCAGTTTTTTGGTTCTGTATTCTGACGGGGAATATTTGCTAAATTATTATTTTTGTTGGGCCTATACTCAAATTCACGAACGAAAGCTCCGGAGGGCCAAAAAGAACTACTAAGCAGCATGTCAAAATTTTCTAAATTTACGTCTATTTTAAATGAAGAAATATTTCTTTCATATTTAAAATTAAATTTTCTGATACTTAAGTTGACAGTTTTAACTTTGGACGAGATGTAAAACTTTATATCGTCCTCGGAAGTATCCCTCGAAAATCTAGATACAAATATAGACTTCTTTGGGGGAACCACAACCAGTCTCCTAGTATCAGACTCGATTACCGGCGGACGGGGTTGAGTAACTGAGTTACTAATTGAGGGTAGAGTAAGCGTTGGAAGATTAGATGGCGGTGCCACAACTTCAACGGGGGACGGGGAAGATACTGCAGGGTCGTTATTATTAGAAGCAGACTTTGATATATGTTCTTTTGAGGAAGATAACTCCGTTGTCTGTGGACATGGAGAAGAAAGATTAATTAAGTCATTCGGAAGATTGTTCTGACGTGGAACGGTCCTTTCATTAGGCGGACTATGAAGACGCTTACGTTTTGACACATGAATGTCCTTCATAGATTGTACGGTATCTAAGCATTTAAAAGATTTAAATACATTTTCATAATGTTTAAATTTTTCGGTCAGTACCGACAACTCTCTCCCTACCTCAGAAAACCCATTTCTGGTTTGCCTAAACAACTTAAAGAGATCAACTTCGGTTGACCTGCACTTTAAGCAAGACCAGCGAAGACCTTTGCCATCATTAATAGCGTCCAGAATTCTTCCTGTCAAACCAGCACATTTTAGATGGCAAATACCATCACAGAGCCAGCACGATAAGTAGCGTTCAGATTCGCTTTTAATTTGGCAGTTATCAAGATCACACTTCATATTGAAAGATTTAATAACACTTATGTTAATAAAAAGACAAGCAAAATAAGTTTAACACAACACACACAACAATTTAGGAGCTGATGTATTTAGCTTAAAAATATATGTAGCGAACAGTTTGAGTATCACTGTAATGTGACACTTAATAAACGCAGCGCAAACAGCTGTGACAAGAAATACTAAACGAAGTAAACAAAAAGAGCAAAAAGAAATGTGCAAAAATAGAAACGATCTCAGTTAACTACAAAGGAATTACAACAACAATGATAACAACAAATGACTCGGCAAGATTAGATGTATGCTAGTGAAATTTAATTAAATTTAATATAAACCACAAAAATCACAAAACTTTCACTTAGCTTCGAATTATTATCACACTAAGATGCTCGTAGGCACTTTTTATAGCAACTTTTACTAGAATTAGCACAATAAACTTTGCAAAATACAAAGAGAAATCAGAGCAGTAGAACTTCACAGCTTGACGTTTGTCACTGTTTTTTAAGGTTTTTATAATTGTTTGTTAAGTTTTTTAATGAAACGATTTTAAATAGAATTTAGCGAAATTATATAAAATATGAGCGGTAAGTTTGCATTGTGTGTATACATTTTTGCGATTATTTTTCAAGTTTTTTTTCTATTTATTTTGTTTTAAATATGTTATGTCTTTTTTCTCTAAAAACAAAATTGTATGTTCGGATTCGATGCTTTAGAAATGTCCCGATTTTTGTCCACAGAAATCTGGTCGCCGTACATACATATATCAGTTTTTTTACGTTTGAAGTGGTCCAGGTCAGCATAACCAGTTACTAGTATGAAACCTGTTCCTTTTGCACATACTTTTAAACTGGGTCCCAGTAGACCACCTGGTCTTCAAATTTTTGCAGCGTAGTGACAAGAGCCGGTATAAGCTTCCATGCGATACCGATTGTTAGGCAATTTATTAGCGACAGGTTATGCCCAGTGATGCCGGATTGTGGGCAATTTCCCTATTTTATTAAAAGGGAAAAAGGCACATTTGAAGTAAAAAAGGCAATTTTTTTTACAGTTATCGATGCATAATTGTTCAAAATTCAAGAATATTCGACACTCTTACGTAATTAATCGTTCTCAAGATGTGATATGGAGAGAAATGATATTAATTATTAAGGACAGTTTTGAAAATTTTCTCATGTTAACCAATTTAAGCGCTGAGTAAGAAAGAATCTTTGCAATTGTAACTGGTGTTTCATGCAAAAAGCGGAACAAATTATCTGATGAACAGGGCCGAAAAGTTGAAGCTTTTGCTTGGAATTGCTTATCTTGCTTATTCAGGGTTTCCAAGCTTAATTTTAACGATCATGCCTTTTTTGCTTATTTCAATGTATAAAGCTAAGTACGAACCTTTTAAGTATATGGTCAAGAAATGAATTGCTATTATTTCGTGTGTGTGAATAGTAATGTCCAAGGAGTTTTGACATCTGATATTTTACAGCCTGCTGTCGCACTTTTTCCTTAGGAAATAATGGAACGGGCATATATTTCTGTTGAAAACAAACCACAGTAGAAAGCGTAGAATTTCTGGCAACACTGGTTATGCACATATTGAAAATATGATATACTGGAAATTTTGTGCAATGCGTTAGCACCAGGTAATCGCTTGCGAAAGGTCATGCCACTCCCGGTACTCTTCAATGACATTGCCATGTTAAATTCGTTATGCAAGGGAATTGGTATCGCAAATTTTGTGACCTGGGCGTCATATTACCTGTCGCCATCGAATTGCCTAACAGTCGGTAATGCATGGAATCGTTTTGGTCATCTCTTGCCACCAGCAGAACTATAGGGACATGTTAACTTTAGCCTGCAGAAAAAATATCAATTGGTAAAAAATAACCAGCTTGTAGTTAGCTTCTTTGCAGGATTTCTATAAAATATCTAACTTCTTGTTACCTACGAAAAGCTAACTTGAAACTAGGGGACTGTTTTCTTTAAACAAGTTTCTATTTAAATATCCTCATATAAATTTTGCTTTGAATACACTTTCTCACTTTCGAATAAGAGACCGCCTACAGCAGAATATGTAAACATATATGTAATGTAATAAAATAAAGTATGTAAATAAATAAAACAAATACAATTAGTATTAAGCATACCGAAACAATGCAGCGCTAACGCTGAGCGGTTGGAAAAATCCTATTTTGACAGGGCGTTAGGAATTGAAGTTGGCTGCAGAAAACGGCGAAGCTGTCATTTTCGTGTTACATACAAACAAGCCTATGCTTATTGTTGGTGTGATTTCTGCATTTGCCGTAGCGTTGACGCTTTTTGTAGGTATGGCACTTCGGCGTTAACGCTAGGCGTCAGAAATCGCTTCCCCAATGCTTTTGTTTAGGTACGGCTGTTACAGTGGTGATATTTTATGTGAGTGGCAATTTTAGGATTGACGTTAATGCACCATTCGGCCTCAGTGTTGGTAAGCGGAAGTTGAAGTGTAATGGTGCAACTAGTTACCACACTAGAATTTTTATGCAGACGTAAAATATTAACAAACGAATTCTACAAAATGTATCATAAGTTCAGCCAGTTGAAACCTTAACCTTCAAGATCTGTTTCAGGAAACAGAATCTACACCAAGCTAAGTTTGTAGATACCCTTCTTCCTTTTCATGTTTGGCGCATTAATCGCCTGATCGTGTTTGGCTGAGTCCAATAAAGAACGTCAGTCCTATCTATTCAGTGCGTACTTCTCCACCTGATCTTTCCATCCAGTGTTGCCAGCTTAGCTTATTTAGATTTAGGGTTATTAGTAGGGCCATTAGGGAGAAAATTATAGATTAAATATCTGTAGGGATTTTCTTACCGATTTTTTCAATTATCAAAATTTTTTTTCTAAGAGGAATCAAAGAAAATGTGGGAGGTTTATGGTAAAAGACTAGCTAGAAATCGAATGTGTTTTTGTTCTTTCATCACCGTTCAGTATTCTATTCATGGTGCGATAAGAAGTTCATCTCAATGATATCGTTATCCATTAGTGTCCGACCGAAGGTTCGTCCTGGTTTCGGTATTCGGCCTATTAAGCTTATTTTTTATCTTCGGTTTCGGCCTTCGGCCGAAAATGCCGAACAATTAAAAATTAACAAGGTATTGTATTTGTCAGGAAGTTACAAAGTTGGAGCTCTATTTACGAGCTCCTCGTAAATTTACGAGGCAAAGTTGATGCGCAAACGTCCTCGCAAACTTCAGTGTTGCTGATGGGCCGAAGATTTTATACTAAAATGTATGATAAAATACTGAAAACAAATGAAAAAGTAATAGGTTAATAAAATTCGTAAATTTCATCCACTAACTGTGTTTACATGGGTTTTGTGCTAATTCTCGCATTTTTTATACCCGAGCGCACTTGTGCACAGGGTTTATAACTTTGTTCGCATAACGGTTGTTTGTAACAGCCTGAAGGAATCGAGATAGATATAGACAAATGTATACATAAATGATCAGAATGAAAAGAGAAATCGATTAGGCCATGTCTGTCTGTCCGTCCGTCCGTATGTCCGTGTACACGATAATTCGAGAAAAAAATGAGATATCTCAACGAAATTTGGTATATAGGTTGCCCTTTATCCAAGGCAGGTTGCTATTGCAAATGGGCGAAATCGGACTTTAACCACGCCCCCTTCTCATACAACGGTATTTTCGAAAAATGCCAAAACTATGATATTTCAGTAAATATTGGATCCAAAATGTTCAAAATCAGTATGTGAAGTAGAATTTTGGTGCAAAATAATATTATTATGAAAATTTTGGGGCCGGACCACGCCCACTTATAATGAAATACTGTACCTTAGTAGCCGCTTCACCAATCTTTATTAAACTCAATACGAGCCTTGCTTAGAATCCAGTTAAGATATTTGTTGAAAATATCCACACCCACCTCCCATATAACTACGGTGACCATCCGTCCTGTATTATACGGAACAGTCCTATTTTTTGACCCTGATAATTTATTTATTTTACAAGGGACGCCAAATGTTCTGTATTTCTTTTAGTTTCCTGTATTTGTCCCGTATTCGGTGTTCCGACAGCTCATAAAAATGGCATGCCTACATATGAACGAGTTTTAAGTGATGTTGGTATGTAATCATAATTTTCTTTATAAATAGTTATTATTTTCTAATCTGAATGTCTGTGATTCGAATCGACCAATACATACAGTGGCCAAAATAGAAATTAGAACTCGATACTTCAGTAAGTTTTGGCTATTTTTCCTTAGTTTATTTAATGTTCATTATTTATTTTATGAAAGTAAAGCTATTTTCCTAACAAACACCATATGATACCAAATTTCTAACTTCGTGCAAAAATCTATTAAAATTAATTCTGCAATGTTTCACCAATATTTCTTTACTTTATAATTAGAATCGTTAGAAAAAAATTTGGTTGCAGTTTTATAACTCATTAAAATTGAATATAATAAAGTGCGAGTGGAAAGCGCTGCTCATTTGCTTCTCTTTCAAAAAAATGGTCGAACATACATACTTTGTATGAAAAAATGCGTAACACCGTCAACAAAAACAAAAATCCAAAAATTAGTGGTAAGCCTTACCGACTTTAAACTGCACTTCATTATACTAAAATTTAACGAATTTTTAAAAAATTTTACGGCGTAAAAATCTCGAGAAAATTATCCTACCACTGGAAAAAAAATTTGCAAAATTATGGTTTGTCCCGTATTCCGCTCTCATAAATATGGTCACCGTACATATAACGGTATTTTACAGAAACACGAAAAATTCGAGAAATCAGTAACTACTGAAGCTAATTGACTCGATTATTGCAATGACCACTGAGCAAAAAAATTAGATTATTATAAACTTTTGGATTTTGGGCGTGTCTTCGCCCACTTATGACCAAAAATGTGTATCTCGGTAACCGATTTATCAATTTCTACCAAACTAGGTGCATTTTATAACCTTGGTACGAAAAAGCAATTCGTTGAAAATTACTCAAATCGGAATGAAATTGATAGTTGATACCTGCGCCGGGTATATAAAATTCGGCTTCGCCCGAACTTATACTTCTTTACTTGTTAATTATATTTCAGCTCTCATTCGAGCTGGGGCACAGTGCCACCTAAGTGGGCAAAAATCGAAAAATTCGTTATCTGCAATGTGAACTAGTTTGGTATTTTTGTAAACACAATTTATCCACTAAAAATAAACTAACAGACATTTCTCTAAAAAATTAATTATATGCAGCCAGGAAGCCACTAAATTCGTAAAATTTTATTCTAAGAATTTTAATAAGAGCATAGCCATGCGTAAGCTCTTCACAGAAAGAAAATGTCAAAAATATATTCTTTGAAATAAAATGTTGGTTTGACGTTTCTTGTTTCCATATAGATAGTAAAGAATAACAGGAATTAAAATTTTGGAATAAAATTAAACACAGGGTGTCCCAGCGGTGTTCCAAAAAAAACAATTTTTTAAAACAAAATTTAAAAAAATGCTAAATTTTAATGGAATGAATAAAAAATATATGTAAAAATAGGTTATCTTTTATTATTTTATTAAATAGTACGGGCTTTTAGATTTTTAAACCGCTTCCAAGTCCCTATTTTTTTTTTAAATAAAGCTATTTAAATAAAAAACAATTAAACAACAATTATTATTAAACAAGTTTTAAACCGCTTTCCAAGTCCCTATCTTTTTTAATAAGGCTGTTAAAACAAACAACAATTAAACGACAAAATCAAAAACATTTTAAGTGCACAAAACAATCCAAACGGCAAATTACGCAACAAAAATATAATTGTTTTTATTATTTTTAACCAAGTTTTAAACCGCTTTCCAAAATTATGAAATTGTTCTAATAAAGCAAATTTTATTCGTTTCTCTCTGTAGATTTTAAGTTTTGGCATAAATTAGCATTTCTATTTTTAGTTCGTAATTATTCCTTACTTGGCGCCCCTTGTCCTTTACCCCGTCGTATATTATTTATTTATTTATTTCTTACAGCTTTATTAAGCTTACCTTATATATATTCCTTAAAATCTATGTATGACTTATAGCTTAAACTAAAATACAAAGTAAAAGCTACGTATATGGATCGCCCAATATTAGTGACTGATAATGTTGCTGACTTCCAAATCATGGCAAAGCAATGATTGTACGATTCGGCTGCGGTGTAATGACCGATTATGCATGTAGATAAAGTGCGCAACAAGCATCCAAATGGCTATGCACTGATTCGATCTAGTGATGCGCTTTGGGATGAGCTGCGGCTACTTTTCAGATGCTTATGGGAACAGTATACTTATGTTGGCGTGGTGCAACAGTATACGTTGTACGTATGCATTGCGATGGATAGTCCAGAAGCCTGTCAATGCAGCACTAAATTGGAAGCGTCCTGCAATAATGGTACAATTTTTGTTTAAACTCATTTATATTGCTACATTTAATATCCTTTGGCAGTTCATTATAATATTTTAACCCTTTGTAATACAAGTTGCATTTATCAGCTTCAGTTTTATAGGCAGGTGGATTGTAATCATTTTTGCTTCGAGTATTCTTGGAGTGTACATTATTGGCATACTTAATGTTACTATCCAAATAATCAGGGAAGCTTCCATCAATAATATTTTTAATAAACTTCATCTATACTATCTATATCTATACAAATCTATACTAATTATATAAAGAGAAGTCCCTTTTTTGTAACAGGTAATCTCGTGAACGGCTTTTTTCATGTAGGTGGACCAGGGACCGTTCTATTCGAAAAAATCTTATTATGGTCCGATTTGCTTAAAATTTGGTACGTAAGTAGCTTTTTAGCACACATTAGCATATATGATCAATTTTTTCCGGGAAGTGGTCCAGGGACTGATCTATTCGAACTAATCGTATTTACGGTCCGATTTGCTTAAAATTCAGTACGCAGGTAGCTTTTTAGCATATATTAGCACATATGGTCCATTTTTTCCGAGAAGTG
This sequence comes from Rhagoletis zephyria, assembly GCF_001687245.7. Classification (NCBI taxonomy): domain Eukaryota; kingdom Metazoa; phylum Arthropoda; class Insecta; order Diptera; family Tephritidae; genus Rhagoletis; species Rhagoletis zephyria. Next base: position 70,689 of record NW_016159431.1, on the reverse strand, counting down.
AACCAGGGACCGATCTATTCGAAAAAATCGCATTTATGGTCCGATTTGTTTAAATTTGGTCCGTATGTAGCTTTTTAGCATATATGATCCATTTTTTCCGAGAAGTCGACCAGGGACCGATCTATTTGAAAAAATTGTATTTACGGTCCGATTTGCTTAAAATTCGGTACGTAGGTAGCTTTTTAGCATTTTTTCCGAGAAGTGGATCAGGGACCGATCTGTTCGAAACAATCTTATTATGATCCGATTTGCTTAAAACTCGGTACGTAGGTAGCTTTTTAGCATATATGATCCATTTTTTCCGGAAGTGGACCAGGGACCGATCTATTCGAAGAAATCATATTTATGGTCCGATTTGCTTAAAATTCGGTACCTAAGTACCGTTTTTTAGTTTTCGCAAGGCTCGAGAGCGGCTGAACCGATTTTTTTGAAACTGCCACCTGCCGCACGTGCCCCAAGGATGGTTTTAGGCTAAATAAAAATCTATATCAAAGGGGGCGTGGCACTTCCCATACAACCCGAATTTCTCATGCTACATATCTCTGAAAGTGTGCATGGTACAGTTCTGGAACTTGGTATGGAGATATACGAAATCAATCGCAATAAATCGAATTTTTATACTGCATATCTCTGAAAGTATTCAGATATGTATGTAGTTGAAATCAAGCCCATACTCATGGAGAAAATTTGGGCTATTTGAAAAGGGGGTGTGAGGCCTACAAACGTACCGACCTTTAGCTATCTTTGAATGTATTTTTTAATTCTTTTGTAGGTGTGTTGGTGAGTGAAATCCTCCTAAATGGTTGTACGGATTTTAACGAAACTTGTTGTGTGTTTGAGTGGGTCTCTGGATGGTTTAGTTTCACAATTTAATCCGACAGTTGGCGCTGTAGTTGAGTTATTACTAAAAATCTTATTTATGATCCTATTTGGATAATGTTTCATAATATGTATGCAATACTATTGCAAAAACGTGCTGCCAAGTGGTGCTGAAGTCGAGCTATTACTAAAAATAGCCAAGTGAGAAAAGGGGCCGTGAAGGTCAGATTAAATCGACCTGTTGCACCATTGAGTATATCGAACGCTCCTGCGTTGCGATTGGCCCAATGGATGTGATTTTCTAATATTATTATGCCTTCAAACTTTTAAGGTATTTCGTCTGAAATAAGCATATGTATATTGCATTTCTGTACAACAATGATTCGCACCCATTTTAAAAGTGCCACCAACTATACTGTAAAGCTTCTAGGACATTTACTATAGAACCGGGTCATTGTTGCCACCAGGGAGTGAAGAGAAAAAAATTTATTTCGCTTTGCGAATAACCGTGCTATGAAATGCCGCACAACTGGAGAATTGCAAGAACTTCTTCGCGGATATTTATTAGGTTATTTAAAGCGGCAAACGTGAATTGTTGGTGAAAATGTTGGACCAAAAAGTTTCAATAAAAAATATAAAAATTTTGGGCGGGACGAACTTCGCCGGGTCTGCTAGTTGTATAGTAAAACAGCTGTTGTTTAATGCTCAACCAATTTAGAGTGGCCAACATATCTCTGATAGGTGTGTCATAGCGCTTAGTAAGGATGAATCTCATCGCTCGTTTCTGTTGTTTTTGTAATTTGTAAATTTGACTATCTCTCATTATAAAAAATATTGTTGGACAATAGATGACATGAAGTTCGATTATAGATCTATAAACCATAGTTTTGTATCTTCTACCTAAATATCTGCAGGTTCGTTGCATAAGGTATAATTTTTTGGCTATCTTTCCCACCGTAAAATCAATATGCTCATAAAAATTCAGTTTATCATAGATTTTTATTCGTAAGTACTTGAATGTTCTCACTTTTTCAATTGCTTCGTTGTTTATATACAAATTCTGAAGACCACTCTCCTCAAGATTTCTCCTTGATATAACCATAAATTTGGTTTTATTAACGTTTAATTTAAGTCTGTTCATGCATAGCCAAACGTGTACTTTATATAGGTCATTTTGAACTTAGTGGATATTTCACTAATATTATATCCACTCAGCATAAGTAACGTATCATCAGCGAATAATTTCATATCCCAGTATTTTATGCAATCAGTAATGTCATTAATATAAATATTAAACAAAATGGGAGCTAGTACAAACCATTGCGGCAGCCCAACTGATACACCTCTTTTATTTGATACTGATGATCCAATTAATGTTCTTTGACTCCGATTCGTAATGAAGTCCTCAAACCATCTTAGTTCTGTACCAGCGATACCTATATTAAGCAACTTCTTTAGTAACAGTTTTTGATCGATTGTCTCAAAAGCACGTTTCAAATCTAGGAAAACAGCTACAATGTGTTTATTTCTACTCAAGGTTTCTTTCCAATTAGCAATAACCAAATTTAAAGCGCTTTCACAGGAATGTCTTTTACGGAAGCCAGATTGTTGTAGGATAATAATTTTGTTGTCTTCTAAATACTGGACAAGTTGGTCTTTTACCACCGTTTCAAGTATCTTCTCGTCACACGGTAACGTATTTATAGGCCTAATCTTCTCTGCCCTAATAGTATTTTTTATTTTCTTTATTGGCACAACAATGGAAGTTTTCCAGACATTTGGAAATACACCTTTCTCTAGGCTTTCATTAACTATTTGAGCGTAAAAGTATCCAGTGTAAAATATGGAGTCTTTAATAACTCCTTCGGATAAGAGTTTTGATCCCCCAATTTTATTTTTGAACTTGCTAGTTATATTAAGTATGTCATTTCCGGAGACTTTTTGAAATTTAAATGTGAAGTTGGTGTTTCCAATAACAATAATGTCACCATTACCAGCATCAATATTCGCGCTAATTTCCATTACACTATCAATAAAATAGTTACTTAGTGAGTTGGTTATTTGATTCTCTTGTGTAAAAAGTGGGTTATTTATTAATATTTTTTCGATGGCATTGTTTTCTTTCGACATAGATATGCAACTTTTCAGCTGTTACCACATAGCTTTGCTGTCCCCAACCTTACAGGTAATTTTGTGCTCCATGTACTTGGCCTTTTTGACCTTAATTAATCGTTTATATCTGTTCCTAGTTATGTTATATTCATTCCAGTCCCCTGTTTGTAAAGCCATGTTGTACAGACTCAATTTATGTTTGTTGAGGTCGGATAACTCAAAATCGTACCACTTATTATCAGTTGCACGCTGATTTCTTTCGAATACGTTAGAGTGTTCATTGCATTTGATATGATGTTAACTAAGAATGTCACCTTATTGTCAATATTCTGATTCTCGAAATCACGAAAGTTAAATTGTCTTAATATGTTAACAAGACTTTCACTAGTATAGTATTCCCAGGAAGTTATAGTTTTCTAGCTCTTATCTGGAATATCTTTTCCAACTTGACTTCAAAATAAATAGTTTCATGATCAGTAATTCGATGTTCTGCCAATTTTTTACAAGAAATGGATTCGCTGTTCGTAGATAAGAGATCAATCATTGTTTCAGTGTAATCACTTTTTCTTGTATAAAAATATATGCTTTGATGCATTGCAAAATATTGAAATAAGTCCACTAACTGTTTACTGTAAGTCGATGTTTTGTATAAGTTTATATTAAAATCACCAATAAAGACTATATTATCATGTGTTAAACAATTATTATTTAATATTTCGTGTAGGTATGCAATGAAATCTGCATCACTCGAGCTAGGTGAGTGGTAGAGCAGTCCAAATTGATATTGGGGAAATATATTTTTAATTTTTAAAATCAAACACCAGATATTTTTATTAAAAGTGTATGTACATCTTATTGTATATTCCATCGAGTCGTGTATATATACTAAAACACCGCCCGTGTGCCTGCTATGTGAGCCACATCTAACGAGTTTGTATGTTGTGATCTGTAACTCTTGTTTTGTTAAGTCTTCAGTCGTACAAGTCTCTGAACAAAATACCAAATGTGGTAAATGTGGTTTCTTTATTTCCATTAGACGCTCTAGTTCACATTAATTAGAGATAATACTATTAATGTTTAGGTAACTGCAGTTAAGTTCATTTATTTTTCGTTGCTAGAATTGCGTTTTATTTTTTGATTGAGCATTTTTTTTATATGCTGGACAGTCTATACTGAAAGCATAATGATTAACATCTACCTCAATAACTTTCTTCCTCACCATTTCGCTACAGTTTACACATTTTATAATATTTGAGGTACATTCTTTACTGCCATGGTTTCCGCCACATTTACTACATGCTATTTTATTTGTGCATTCGCTGGCTTTGTGCTTATATCCCAAGCATTTGAGACACCTCAAAACGTTTAAGTGTTCGTAAACGACACAAGTGTCCCACTCTATATTAACCTTTTTTTGTTGCAATACATTTTCATAGGTGATTGCATCGGTTTCTATTAATGCTTTGTAACTTTCCTCTCTACGATTAGTATTATCATACATCTTTAGCACTTTGAGTTCTTTTCCTCCGCATACGTCGTTTTGCNCGACACAAGTGTCCCACTCTATATTAACCTTTTTTTGTTGCAATACATTTTCATAGGTGATTGCATCGGTTTCTATTAATGCTTTGTAACTTTCCTCTCTACGATTAGTATTATCATACATCTTTAGCACTTTGAGTTCTTTTCCTCCGCATACGTCGTTTTGCTTTGTTAGGCATTCTATCAATCGATCATTGCTTATTTTTTCAGTTATGCCAACTATCTTCAGTACCTTTTTTATCTCAGCTTTTTCTTTAGTCTTCTTAGCTTCGTATTCGTTTCCAATAGCCTCTCTTACTTTCTGTTGTACTTGCTCGCAAGCATCTTTATTTATGCATTCTACAATTATTCCCCCACTATTTATTTCCTTCACGTTTCTTACGAGACCATCTGTAGGCTCAACCACCTTTTTTAATGCCTCTTTCATTTCTTTAGCTTTTTTGCTTTTGTTTATCGGTTTAATCACAATTCTGTTTTCTGTTCTTTTGAGGGCCTGTGCATATGACGTTTTAGTATTTACGTTTTCATTAACATCGCGCAAATTTATTAATAGTTCATTGCTTTTTTGCCGGGAGGCAACAGCAGGACAAGCAGGCAGCAGCAGAACAGGTTGGCTGCGGCCGGACAGGAAAGCAGCGCCGACTGGAAAACGATGAAAACAACGTAAACAGGTTTAACAGCCGGCAAACTCACGGACGACACTTATTCCATTCCCACAGGCGCAGGAACGTATATTTGCCAATTTTTTACAATGTAAGTGTTTTAATACGGGGTATTTACTACTACTTTTGGTGAAAATCGCGAGTGCAAAAAATATTTGTTTGTCCCGATTTTGATCGTTTCGTGTTCAATTCTCCATATGGAGAGAACAAATGAATCTAATTTTTTAGAGAAAATTTTAATTAAAAAGGTAGCTACAACTATAATTACAAAAAAAAAAATTAAAAAAAAATCAATAAAAAAAATATTTAAAAAATGTCTGCTGCCAGTTGGATTCGAACCAACGATCTCGAAATAGCCCTTTGTTAAGATGAGAGAGAACAGAGCTATCCATTTCCAAGTGAATCCAATTTTTTTGACAAACAATTATTATTTTTGACATAATTTGCCGTTTGGGTTGTTTTGTATATTAAAACTGTTTTTGATTTTGTAGTTTTATTGTTTTTTTTTTTAAACAGCCTTATTTAAAAAAAAATAGGGACTTGGAAGCGGTTTAAAAATTGGTTAAAAATAATAAAAACAATTAATTTTTGGTTGCATAATTTGCCGTTTGGTTTGTTTTGTGCACTAAAACTGTTTTTGATTTTGTCGTTTAATTGTTTTTTGTTTAAACAGCCTTACAAAAAAAAAAACTAGAAAAGCGGTTTAAAAATTGGTTAAAAATAATAAAAACAATTAAAATTTTTGTTGCATAATTTGCCGTTTGGCTTGTTTTGTGCATTAAAACTGTTTTTGATTTTGTCGTTTGATTGTGGTAAGAAAGCTTCTTAATTTTTTGAATTTTAACCATGGTGATTATTGTTTGTTTAAATTTCAAAGTGGTACTTAAAGAAACCGGGTTTGCTTTTCTATTATATTATTATCCTTTTCTTCCAAAAATTATTAAACATTGAAATAAAATTAATAAATTGCAAATTTTTTTTTTTATTTAAAAAAAAAATTCAAAAGTAAACTAGCTCATCTTAGAACGGCAAAAAACGGCAAATTTTGGACATAAATCCCAGTTGTTTGTCTTTGAGTTTAGAGAGATGCTTCGCTAACTTCATATAAAGTTAGCAAAACACCTTATATCTAAAAAAAATACTAGAGCGACAAAATTATTTTTTCCACAACTAATTAACGGCAAAAAATCGACAAATTCATGGGTATATGCGATATTTTTTGCTTGATGTTGTTTCCCTAACTTTATACACATTAATTTTTTGCACTTTCTAAAGTAATGCGTTTTTCGCTAATGCATAAAATAATTTTTTCATTTTTTGTCAGTGCCTTGAGATCTGCACGATTCGTTCCATTTTCAAAAATGAAGTATCAGATTAAAAAGCTTGACCTGACGACAATAGAAGGTTTTTTTTTCAAAGAGTTGCCACATGTTAAAAAATTAGATTGTTAAAAAATTAGATCAACATTTTTTATAAGTTAAATGAATTATTAAGAGGTGGGTATCAATCGAAATGTGTATTAGCTACATGAAGAGTTGCCACCTGTTTAAAAAATCAAATTCCACTTGAATTAAAGGAATTAGGTAATTGAAATAGATGGGTATCACCATAAGGGAGTCAGACGAAAGAGGTTTAAGAAGGTTTTAGCTTAAAAATATACGAATAGGGTTGTCACCAGTTTGTAAAGTCGAATTTAGTTAAACTAAAAAAATAATTACGTCAAACCTTAGNGGTGGGTATCAATCGAAATGTGTATTAGCTACATGAAGAGTTGCCACCTGCCAACAAGGTCATCGTATTTGTTGTTTTATTACAAATACATACATTGCCAATCAGTGATTTGTTCTGATTACATTCCTTTTAAATTACTGGACTCTTAAGTTAACTCAGCAATGTTTTTACTCACCACTTATTTCTTGCTAAATATATCAAATTTTTTCATTTGTCTGATACTCATATTGATATACATATTTCAGTTACCTTATTCCCTTAATTAAAGTGAATCTGATTTTTTAAACATGTGGTGACCCTTCTACATGCCGTTTAGAGGTAAAGTATTTTCAAAACTAGTTCAATTGATACCCATATTGTAATATCTAATTCATTTAACTTATTAAATAATTTTAATAAAATTTGTAACAGGTGGCAACCTTTTTCAAAAATAAAAAACTTTATTTCACATCTACAGGCCAAGCACTGTCATTTGACACCTCACAAATAGAACGAACTATATCGTCGTTTAAAGTGCAAAACCGCGTATCAACAGAATGCAAAACCGCGTATCAGCAAAATGCAAAACCACGTATGTGAAGTTGTAGAAATTATTTTCTAAAGTGTAAAAACGCACCTATTTCAAAATGGTTCTCTTTTTTATAAAGCAATCGCATATCTGCGTAGAATATTTCAGGACGAATGGATAAGGATTGAGCCAAGAGCTTGTGTGATCAAATCCAATTTTTGGCTGCCAATGTCAGTTACGCGGTTTTGCAGAATCACGATACGCAGTTTTGTACTTTAAACGACGATATGTACATACCTATGTAAAAGCCACAAAAAGCCAAATTTTCAACTTCAAACTGAATTTACAGTGAAAGTATGAAAGTTATCTAAAAACCAATTGCATTTTTGAATTTAGCGTCCTCAATTTCACTAAGAAGCGAATATTGCAAATCCCGAGATTTTCGAGACATTAAAAAGTCCGTGATCCCGGGATCCCGGGATTAACATTCCTAGTATAGATATTTTGTCCAGGACATAAGATCTGCACCGTTCGCTCCATTATCAAAAATGAGGTGTCAAATTAAAGCGCTTGGCCTGTATACATGTTTATTTTTTCATCAAATCTGCACAGTTCGTTCGATTTTCGAAAATGGGGTGTCAAATGAAAAATCTTGGGTTGAAGGTGCTAGGACTTACCCTTGATTTTTGGCAATTTATGTTTGAAATTTTTTGTATGTGTCAATAAAAATTGCCAACAATCAACGGTAAATTCATAAATTTGTACCAAACTCAGTACAATCATTGACCTTGGCATAAGAAAGATATATCTTGAAAATTTTCGATATAAAATTTATTTTTGAAAATTTTTTTATGTGTCAATAAAAAAAACGCCAAAAATCAACGGTAAATTCATAAATTTGTACCAAACTCAGTACAATCATTGACCTTGACATAATAAAGCTATACTTTGAAAATTTTCGATATAAAATTACGTCCACTTTCGATTTCAAAGAAAAAAACGCGTAAAAAATTAAAAACGTATGGTGCGTTGCTTTAAAATGTTGAGACACGTTGGATGTTGTATTTTAGCAGCTAAAGAAACGTATACTAAAAATTTTAGACATGTGCTCACAATTTAAAAAAAAAAATCACAAAAAAATTCGAAGTGCATGAGAATTATCCATATGTATGTATATGTGTAGATACATCGTATAGCCCTAAACGCCAAAAAGATGTACCTAAGCGACTTTTTTTCAAATGTTTAATGTTGATGCAGAAATGCATCAAGATGCCCTAGGAACATTTCTACATCAAAAAGAACATTTTGAAAAAATTTCGCTTACATCTTTTTGGCGGTTACGGCTCCATTTGTCAAAATTACGTGATTAACGGAAAATCAAACTCACGCACGTTCACGGCAACCAAAGTTTCAGCACGCACGATCACGGAAGTTACGTGATTTTTTGTCTCACGACACGACGTGTCACGTAGAAAATCACGTGTTTTGCCCATCCCTAATATGAATGCATAATACGCGAAAACTTGTTCGTCATATCAGACCTGCTCCGTTCGTTCGATTTTAGAAAATGAGGTATCAAATTAAAGGGCTTGGCCTGTGCAATAACTTCTTATTTTTTCAAACAGAGTTTCCAGCTGATGAAAAATTAAATTCAAATTATTTTTAAATTGAATCAATTATTACACCCAGTGTTGCCAGGTCTTCGGCATGAGAAAACGTCTCTCTTGGTCTGAAAAAACGTCATTTCCTACCCAAAAACGTCTTTTTTTTAAATAAATGTACAAAAATTGTTCTTATTAAACTTTTATTGCATACAAAGGTACATATGTTCGTAAGGTTTATTAAAATGTCATATCGACAGAACACATCTAAAATTCATTGTAAACTGGTTTGAGATCGTTAATATAAAAATCATTTTATACATACACTTGTGATCAGCTGATTAAGTCATCAACATTTTGATCGATTTTGGCTGTTTTTCTTTTGTTTATTTAATGTTTATTATTTTTTCATAAAAGTCAAGCTCATTATATGACAAACAAAATATAAATCCACATTTCAAACTTTGTGCAAAAATTATAAAAAATCTGCAAATTTTCAGCTAGATTTTCAACAGTTTATTCAGATTTTTTAGTATGCATTTTGATAGCCCATTAAATTTCAGGGCAATAATGTGCAAGATTAAAAAGGCTAAATAATCGCGTTGATTTTTAATATTTTTTTTTTTCTTGTAGACATTTGGTTACGGGCTCGGTCGTCGAAAATGGTAAATTACGCTCTGCTAAGAGGGAGCATAGCAATACTTCAGCCTTTTTTGCGTTCATTACATTTTCAATAAAGTCTTTAAAAAGTTGCCTATTTTTTTCTGACGTTTTATGCTGCACAACTTCTTTTATGCTTTTGTGAGCGTGCGTGTTGCCATAGATCGGCTCTTCCTAATTTGGCTATTAATGTGCAATTGCAAACATTGCAACAAGCCTCGTAACCTCAAGTGTTTACACAACCAGCCTTTGAACACGGGATCCTTAGTCCAAGAATCCAAAAAATGCGCGTAGGCTTGGTTTGCATCATATTTTGAAGTAGCTGTAGCAAAACACAAAGATTGTAAAGATTTAGTAAGAAAATAATTCAAAATCAGTTCTACTTACAAGATTTAGTAACAAAGCAAAATTACTGGGAAGTTAAAAAACGTCATTTTTTACACAAAAAACGTCCAAACGTCAACAGGATACAAAAAACGTCCGAATGACGTTAAAAAGGGCAACCTGGCAACGCTGATTACACTATGAGTGTCGATCGAAATGGTTTTGAAAAGGCTTTATTTCTTAATTATATGTAGGAGGGTTTCCACCTGTTTCAAAAAGCAAGTTCGAATTAAATAAAGGCAGAAAATTGAAATATATATTCTGATATGGATGTCAGACGAAAGAGGTTGTTGTTTGAAAATATTTTGCATGGGGTTGTCCCTTGTTACGAAGTTAGATTCAATATAAGCAACAGGTTAAATACATTACTTCAAAATGAGTATAAATCAAAATTGCTTTGAAAAAACTTTATTTCCTAACTGCATGTAGAAGGGTTGCCACCTGCTTTTATAATTAAATTCAATTAGAATTAAGAGTATTAGATATTATTAAGTATTTATCCAAATACAAGTGTCAGACGAAAAAGGTTTAACGAGGTTCTTGTTTAAACATAATTTGAACAGGATTGCCATCTGTTTGAAAAATCGAACTAAATTAAATTATATGAAATATTGAAACATTGGCGTCAAACAAATAAGTCTTAAGAAATATTTAGTTCGAGCATTTATAACATTAAAGAGGGTTTCCACCTGTGTAAAAAGTTAAACTCAAATTATTTAATAAGTCAGTTGAATTATTACAGTATGGGTATAATTTGACATGGGTTAGAAATGTTTTTTTTTTCTGATCTTTCTTTTAAAAGAGTTGCCATATGATTGAGAAATTAAATTCAACTTGAATTAAGGGAATTAAATACCCATTTAAATACGCATCGTAATAAGTGTGTCAGCCGAAAAAGGTTTAACAAGGTTTTAGTTTTAAAATATTTTGAATAGGGTTTCGACCTGTTTTAAAATTAGACTTTAATTAAAGTATGCATAAGGTAAATGAAACATCAACATACGACGTGAAATGAAGGTGGTAAGATATCCTTAGTTTGAATATTTAGAATATTAAAGAGGGTTGCCATCTCTTTAAAAAGGTAAACTCAAATTATTTCATAAGTTAAAGCAATTATCAAAGATATGGGTATCAAAAGAAATGGGTTTAAAATGGCTTTATTTCGGAACTGTATTTAGGAGCGTTGCCACGTATTTAAAAAATCAACATTGATTTAATTCATCATGCACATGAAATATGTAGGTATCACAATATCTTAAATATTTTTAAGTGGGTTGCCAGCTATTTCAGAAACCCTAGCAAACTTATGCACGCATTCGAAGACGAGCACGAACACGAAGCTAATGTAAAATAATGCAAATTTCTGCAGTATGAAAGGAAATACAAATTAATCGAAGTAGTGATACATGTCATGGCATATATTTATAAGCTGATGGTACATTTGATTGAAGTTAATGTGGATCTGCTTCTTTTATGGCTTATTATTAATATTTTGCTAATTATTAATATTTTGCAAAACATATTGATTTATTAAATTCAATTCAAAACAATCAAAACGAATATTTCATGTACCGTTTTTAACTTGAAAGTGATCTTAATAACATCACCTAGAGTTTCAAGTTGGACTGATCCTTTTTTCTCAATTTACTGACATAGAGTTAGATACTCTTTTTAGCGAATTCTTAGTTTTCGATGAGGAAATATAGATGAAGTCCTTAGGCACTTTTCCACAATTTGAAAAAGTATGTAATTTTGTTTTTTTTCAATACCACACCACTCAAACGAAGCAACAGAGAGGATAACGAAATCTACTTGGCCACGCATATGTACACACACAGCAAACCAGCGATGCCACCTTGCAGGGAATTCCCCGATTTGCAGGCAATTGGTCTCGGCTCGGGGAATCGGGGAATGAGCTGCCTTTTGCGGAGAATTTTGACTTTTTAATTTTTATTAAAGAACTTATTTAGAGTGCACTATCTTCTTCTTCTTTATTGGTGCTGTAACCGCCTAAGCGATTTTGGCCGAGTCCAAAATAGCACGCCAGTCATTTCTCTTCTGTGCTAACTGACGCCAATTGGAAATGCCAAACAAAGCCAATTGGAGGTGCCACGCCCCCTTTACATATCGAATTTTTTTTAGTCTAAAACCATCCTTGGGACACGTGCGGCAGATGTCTTCAGCCGTTCTCGGGCTTAGCGAACACTAAAACAAAGGTGTTTCAAAATATATATTAGTATAGATATATTATATATTATTATTATATTTTGGCTGTTCTGATTGTCGCAAAAAAAAAAACTTCCCTAGTGACGAATTCCCCCTCGATATGGTGGTTGCTCAAAGCTATTTATATTCGAAATTGCATGAAAATTAGAAAACAGGATCCTATAAGCTTATCCAGGCAAAAAGCTACCTACGTACAAAATTTTAATCAAAGCGGACCATAGATACGATTTTTCGAATAGATGGTCAACTTCGCGGAAAAAAGAATCCTATGTGCTAATCTAGGCAAAAAGCTACCTATTGGTATAGGTAATTTGGTAATTCTAAGCAAATCGGACCATAAATACCATTTTTTCGAATAGATAGGTCCCTGGTCCACTTCGCGGAAATAAGGATCCTATAAGCTAATCTAGGCAAAAAGCTACGTACATTCAAAATTTTAAGCAAATCTGACCATAAATACGATTTTTTCGAATAGATCGGTCCCTGGCCCACTTCCCGGAAAAAGAGGGTTCCGGTCTGCTACTGAAGGCTACCTACGTACCAAATTTTAAGCAAATCGGACCATAAATACGATTTTTTCGAATAGATCGGTCCCTGGCCCACTTCCCGGAAAAAGAGGGTTCCGGTCTGCTACTGAAGGCTACCTACGTACCAAATTTTAAGCAAATCGGACCATAAATACGATTTTTTCGAATAGATCGGTCCCTGGCCCACTTCCCGGAAAAAGAGGGTTCCGGTCTGCTACTGAAGGCTACCTACGTACCAAATTTTAAGCAAATCGGACCATAAATACGATTTTTTCGAAAAAAATCGTTCCTTGGTCCACTTCTCGGAAAAAAGGATCCTATATGCAAATCCAGGCAAAAGGCTACCTATGTACCGAATTTTAAGCAAATCGGAACATAAATACGATTTATTCGAATAGATCGGTCCCTGGTCCACTTCCCGGATCAAAAGAATCCTATGCTACCTAGATTAGCAAAAGGCTACCTACGTACCTCATTTTAAGCAAATCATAAAGCCTAATACAATTTTTTCGAATAGATCGTTTCCTGGTCCACCTACCGGAAAAAAGTAATTTTTTTTTGGCCTAAAACATGGTGGTTGCTAAAACCTATTTATATATAAAATTTCATGAATAACGGACCAGCCGTTCGCAAGATTACCTTTTAATAAAAAAAGGGGAATTCTCTTTAAATAATTAGTATAGATAGATTATATTTTGGCTGTTCTGATTGTCGCAAAAAAACCTGCCTAGTGACGAATTCGCCCCTTGATATGGTGGTTGCTCAAAGCTATTTATTAGAGTCCGACCGATTAATCGGCATCGGCATCGGCATCGGCTAGTATCGGCACCAAATTGAGCATCGGCATCGGCATTGGCCTTTTTTCGCCGATTCTTTGGAATTTTCAAATGTTCAGGTGAAGCGACAGCCAACATTTGCAGACAGCTCACAAAAATGATTTTTTTTTTTTTTTTGTGGAAGGTGTTTCACGTTTTTTCCATACAAAAGTATGTGCGACAATTTTCTTTTATTTGGAGAACACTGCCAGCAAAAAAAAATTGCCAAAAATTAACGAGATTTTATAAACTTGCACTTCATTATACCAGAATGAAATGGTCTACAAAACTGCATACCAAAATTCTAATTAAAAAGTTTGAAATTTTAGTGAAAATAAGCAGGATTTTTCTAATTTTTGTACAAAGTTTGAAATATGAATTTATATAGTGTTTTTTGTATACTAGGTAGACTTTTATTTTGTGGACCACAATATGTATGTACTTACATACCTAGCATATAAGTTCTTAGGCATTCAGTGCAAAAGAGTGTATTTTAGTACAAAACGAAATGAAATTTTATGTTCCTGTATGTACATACATGTGTATGTAATGTTGCATAACCAGCCAATTAATTCAATTATTTCTTTTCTTTTGTTTGTTTTTAACTCCGTGAAATGAACTGATTTTATGAATTAACACATGTATTTGTAATTTTTTATGGAATCGGCATCCGCCGATTCTTTCCCCATAAGCCGATTAATCGGCATCGGCATCGGTACCTGAAAAAAATTGGAATCGGTCGGACTCTACTATTTATATTCGAAATTGCATGAAAACTGGAAAACAGGATCATATAACCTTATCCAGGCAAAAAGCTACCTACATACACAATTTTAATCAAATCGGACCATAGATACGATTTTTCGAATAGATGGTCCACTTCGCGGAAAAAAGGATCCTATGTGCTAATCCAGACAAAAAGCTACCCACATACCAAATTTTAAGCAAATCGGGCCACAAATACCGTTTTTTTTTGAATAGATCGGTCCCTGGTCCACTTCGCGTAAATATGGATCCCATATGCTAATCTAGGCAAAAAGCTACATACATACAAAATTTTAAGCACATCTGACCATAAATACGATTTTTTCGAATAGATCGGTCCCTGGTCCACTTTCCGGAAAAAGAGGGTTCCTATATGCTAATGAAGGCAAAAAGCTACATACGAACCAAATTTTAAGCAAATCGGACCATAAATACGATCGAACGGCCTAAATCTATTTATATACAGAATTTCATGAATATCGGACCATCCGTTCGCGAGATTACTTGTTACAAAAAAAGGATGTGTATAAAGTTAGCGAAACAACATGAAGAAAAAAATGTCGCATATACCTATGAATTTGCCGTTTTTTTGCCGTTAATTAGTTGTAGAAAAAATAATTTTGTCGCTCTTGTATTTTTTTTAGATATAAGGTGTTTTGCTAACTTTATATAAAGTTAGCGAAGCACCCCTCCAAACTCAAAGACAAAAGACTAGGCTTTATG
>NW_016159431.1:39000-53604 GCF_001687245.7 Rhagoletis zephyria | reverse complement strand
TAGGCTATATATACATGAGTTTGTAAAAAGGGGCGTGGCACATCCCATAGGCGTGGACCCTTTTATCAACTTTAACTTGGGAACCATACGTCCCAAGAACTTGAAATTTGGAGTGCAGGCATATCTACGGTAGGCGCTTTAAGTAAGGCATACATAACTGAGTGGAACATCCTACAAGCGTGGAAAATTCGGAATCATATGTCACGTGAAATTGAAATTTGGTACGCAGACGTATCTTTAGTAGGAGCTTGTAGTATATATATAAGTGAGTTTTTGAAAGGGGGAGCGGCACGTCCCATGACCTTGAATGTTTTATCAGCTATAACTCCGGAGCTATAAGTCGCTTGAACTTGAAATTTCGTACGCAGCCATTTTAATGGTAGGTACTTATATTAGGATATATATAAATGAGTTTGGAAAAGAGTGCATGGCACATCCAATAGGCATGGAATTTTTTATCAGCTATAACTTCGGAACTATAAGTCCCACGACCTTGAAATTTAGTATGCAGATATATCAATGGTGGGTGCTTATATCTAAATGGGTTTGTAAAAGGCGGCGTGGCACATCCCATAGGCGTGGAAAATCTTATCAGCTATAATTTCAAAACCATGAGTCAAATGAAATTGAAATTTGGTACGCAAACGTATCTATGGTAGGTGCTTATATTAGGGTCTTAATATATAAATATCCCGTGTCACTGTGTTCGTTTACGCTAATCTCCGTAACCGCTTAACCGATTTCTATGAAATTTTGTGGGTGTGTATTGTTGGTTCCAACTTAAAAGATAGGATAGTTGTGAACCCAAGAAATTTTTTCTATGCTTCTCGCATCCTGCTTATCTAATATACATATAAAAATCGAACTCTTCCTAAACGGCTCGACCGATCTTTATGAAATTTTTTGTGTTATATATGGTAGGTATGAGAATCGGATGTAAAGTATATTTCATACCGCTAGGAGCAGGGGGCGTGGCATTTCCCATACAAACCGAATATTTCATATTGCACATCTCTGGAAGTGTTCATGGTAGACTACTCGAATATGGCATGGAGATATATGAAAACATTTGCATATTCATGGATAAAAATTGCGGTTATTGGAAAAAGTTACGTGGCGCCTCCTATACAAACCGAATTTTTCATACTGCATATCCCGGAATATGTTCATGGAAGAGGTCTCGAACTTGGTATGGAGATATATGAAAGCAATCGCATACTCATGGAGATAAATTGTGGTTATCTGAAAAGGAGGCGTGGCACTTCCCATATACATCGAATTTTTCATACTGCATATCTCTGAATGTTTTCATGGAGGAGTACTGGAACTTGGTATGTACAAGATATATAAAACGCGACTGGTCATGAAGAAAAGTTGGGGCTATTGGAAAAAGCGACGTGGCACCTCCCATTGTAAATTACTCGAAAATGGTATAGAGATATATGAAATCAATCCCATGCTCTTAGAGAAAATTGGAGTTATTTGAAAAGGGGACGTGGCGCCTTTCAAACGCACTGAAACTATTACGTGTCTTTGTATGCATGTACAGTTTTGCTAAGTTATTTAAGACGGCACATTTGCCTTCTGACAACCACCAAAACGTAATATTAGAAGACAAATGCGTCACTAAAAATCATGAACGTGAACTCTTGGTGAAAATGTTGGACCAAATTGTTTCAATACACTGTTAAAAATTTCGGTTAAACTTTTTGGACTACATATCGATGGCTGAGTGGAAGATCGACCTATCTCGGCAGCCAGTTCGAAAACGCTCTATCTCAAAAAACTTTTCAAGAACGCCCTATTTCAGAATTTAATGGAAAAACACCCTACCTCAAAATTCGGTTCAAAAACGCCCTATCTCACTTCAAAATGTATTGAAAATATACTGATATAGGGCGTTTTTGAATCGGCAGCTGAGATAGGGCGTTTTTGAAACGAATTCTGAAATAGGGCGTTCTTGAAAAGTTTTTTGAGATAGAATGTTTTCGAACTGGCTGCCGAGATAGGTTGATCTTCCACTCAGCCATCGATATATGACCAAACTAAATAAATTCAGTTTCAAATACAAACCTTATAAATTTAAAAAAAAGAGGGCACATATGTATGATGGGTTTAGAATTTAAACAGTTCGGTTTAAATTTTAAACCCAAACATTTTCATAATTAAGCATAAAAAAATAAAAATAATAATTTCATGCTCCGTCTGATGGGGATTGAACCCGTACAGCCTTAGTAGCAACCAATTGTATCAAGCAGCTTTGCACACTCAGCTACAGCCACGCATGTAAATGTGCTTTCATATGTTGAGTTTGAATCAACACCACATTTCGCTGTGTGCAAACATTTTCTATTTCGGTTTAGATTTTAAACCAAATTTTCTATATATGAAACCTAGAAACTAGAATTAAAATATTTTGGTTTGATTTTTAAACCACGAACTTTTTGGACTAAAATTTGAACCACAATATATTAAAATTTTCTTAAAACTATTGACTGGTTTAAAAAGTAGACTATAAAAGATTAAAAAAGGCAGTAGTCCCAGCGCGGTTTAAAAATTAAACCCAAATTTTTGACCGTGTACAAAAAATTTATTTTGGGCGGGACGAAGTCGCCGGATCTGCTAGTTTATTTATAAAAATTAACTCAAACTAATT
Source organism: Rhagoletis zephyria (assembly GCF_001687245.7). Lineage (NCBI taxonomy): Eukaryota > Metazoa > Arthropoda > Insecta > Diptera > Tephritidae > Rhagoletis > Rhagoletis zephyria. The sequence continues at coordinate 50,948 of NW_016159431.1, read as the reverse complement.
TTTTCGGTATATTATGGGTTTATTCGAAAGAACATATATTCCTATTAGTTATGGAACCCGATTTCATCATGTGACTGTCTTTGCAGTAGCGCATCCTGTTAACCGAGTTCTCCAAGACCTTGTTGATGGTATCTGGCTCTATCGTAAGAAATGCCCGACATACGCCTTGAAGGCCTGAATCGTTAATAGATTGTTCGCATTATATCGGTCCTTCACGGCATGGCACAGAAAAGTCTAAGGGCGTGAAATCGCGGCTCCGAGGGGCCAATTGACTTCATCGAGACAGCTGATAACACAATTACCGAACTTTATCGCTCAAAGTAAAAATAGAATAGATGGCAACCCTAACAAAAAATATTTTCAAACTAAAGTTTTATTAAAACTCTTTCTTTTGCCACTTATATTTTAATATTTCATTAAAATTGTGTAAAAGCTAAATACATTAGGCTTTTCAAACAGGTGGAAGCCTTCTGCGAAGCATTTTTAAACTGAAATCTTTTAATCTTTTAAAGCTCTTTCGTCTGATACTTTGATAGATAAATCAATTACCTGAAGAATTAAATTGAATTTAATTTTTTTATCACCTGGCAACTCTCCTAAACAGTTCAGATATAAATCCTTCTCAACCCATGAACGATTAAATCACCTGTTTTAGTAATTTATTTTACTTAACTTATTTATTAACTTAATTTATTAAACTTAATAATTCATTAAATTTAAAATTTTCAACAGCTAGCAACTCTCTTCAAACCATCAAACAATATTTTGATGTCTAAACTGAAGATTTCTTAGCACTCTTTCGTTTAACACCCATATAAAAACTTATTAAAACTACATATAACTAAATTCGGCTTTTAAAGCAGGTGGCAACTCTTTTCAAAACATTCTCAAATTACTACCTTTTTGAACTCCTTTAGTCTGGACCCCTGTGGGGGAACATTTTGTAAATTACCTATGTAATTTCCCTGTTTAAAACATAATTTGATTTTTTAAACGAGGGCAACACTCTCACAGTTAAGAAGCAAAGCGTTTAATAACCATTTCGACTGATACCTATGGCAACTCTTTTCCAAAACTAAAACCTCATTGCACATCAGCAACCAAGCCTTTTAATTTGACACCTCATTTTCGAGCGAAGGATGGGGATATGATGGTATTGATTTATAAATTGTTAGATTTAGAGGTCGTTACCTTTGTTGTAACCGCTGAATAAAAGTTTCGCAGATATATGGATATGTATTGAGTTTATTAATATCAAAGTCTCATCAGCGCGAGTGAACTTCAGCTACTGATTAACTATTACCATAAGAATAAAGAATGAATACATAAGTGAAAATGTCCAACAGCTATTCGGGTTGCCAGATTATTTCAACATTTCCTCTCAACACGAACATCTGTTTTACAATCTTAGAAAAATTACAAATCAAGAAAGACCCATTTGTTTTACACATTTAGAGTGTTTATCCTTTGACAAATTTTTGGTGAGTACGTCTGCAACCACGTCCGTAGTTGCTACATAAGCTAGTTCAATTGTCCCCTTAGATATTTCATCACGTACATGACGATAGCGTATATCTATATGCTTAGTACGCGATCGGTAAACTGGATTTTTCGCTAGCTGATGAGTACTTAAGTTGTCGCATTTTATCAATATAGGCATATTTGTCGTATATTTACCAATTTCCTCTAAAAGGCGCTTGAGATAAATACCTTCTTTTACTGCTGTAGATAATGCATAGTACTCTGCTTCAGTTGTACTCAGTGCCACCGCAGTCTGCTTCTTACTTTCCCACGATATTGCGCTGCCGCCCATTAAAAACACGAACCCAGAATACTATTTTCTATCTTTGATGTCGCTACCCCAGTCTGCGTCAGTATGTCCTTCTATTGGTTTCACGTCGCCATCATATCGTAGCTTTAAATTAATGGTTTTTGCCAAGTAGCGTAATACATGTTTTGCTCCAACTTCATGCTTACGTGTTGGGTTAGAATTATATTGTGACAATTTACTCACGGAATGCTGTATATCAGGGCGTGTAGATATTGCTAAATATAATAGCTCGCCAATCAACTGTTGGTATGCTGTCTGGACGATCTTTGCATCGGATTCATCAACGTCGGTCACTTATATACTGGATCCAAAGGCGTTGATATAGAACGACAGTTAACCATGTCATATTGTTCCAGTAGACTGCGTACGTATTTGGATTGACATACTGTTATCGCACCAGTACTTCCACATCTTTCGATCTCCCAGCCAAGGAAATACGAAATTGGCCCTATGTCGACAAGTTTAAACTCCTTTGCCAATCCGGCCTTAAATATGTTGACGTCTTCTAAGCTTTGGCTACCTACAAGTAAATCGTCTACATAAACTGCAACGAAACATAACTTGCCTGCAATATTTCGTATGTATAGGCACTGTTCGTTCTTGCACGCTGAAAACCCCATTTTGTTGAGAACGGCATCCAGAGTGAAATTCCATTCACGTCCAGACTGCTTAAGCCCGTAGATTGCTTTATGTAGCCGCAATACTCGATCTGGGTATTTTTCATCTACGAAGCCTTCAGGCTGTTGCATGTAGCACTCTTCGCTTAAGTGACTATTAAGGTAGGCTGTTGTGATGTCCAACTGGTGAGGATGCATTTTATTTATAGCTGCCAATGCAAACAACAATCTTATTGTTGCGTATCTTATAACAGGAGAGAATGTCTCTTTATTTATTTATTTATTCCATATTTTTGGCTGCACCCTTTCGCCACTAATCTGGCTTTAAAGCGTTCGATGTCTCCTTCTTTATTTGATTTCACATCAAACACCCATTTGCTTACGATAGCTTTTTGATTTGGTGGTAATTCTGCCAATGACCACGTATTGTTCATGATTAGCGAGTCCATTTCCCGGTTCATTGCTGCTTTCCATTGCTGCTCATATTTGTTACCGACAATGTCTTTTACGCTCTCAGGTATGTTTATTTCATCAGATAAAAAATTCACGTGTTATATATCTTTTGAGGTCGGCCCGGCTTTCCTGTGCTAGCAATTCTCGGACGTCCACGTCTTGGTTGCATTTGAGTTTCTTTTCCACGATTATCTGCAGTATCTGTTTCTATCGGCGCTGTAGATTCAATCCTTTCGTCGTCATCATTATAAGAGTTTTCGTTCGATTCAGGCTGCATCAAAATTTCCGCTTCCTGCGTACTTTTTCCCATAAGTTTATTTTCTTCAAATTTAACATCCCTTCTAATGACGACCTTTTGCGCTTCGATGTCATACAACCGATATGCTTTTGATTGCTGTGAGTAGCCAACCATTATACAATCTCTTCCTTTCGCTCGGAACTTACGATTTTCAGATTTGTCTAAAGCAATCGCCAAACACCCAAATACTTTAAGGTGGTGCACATTAGGCTTTCGCCCGTGCCATATTTCGTTCGGAGTTATGTCACCAATCGCTTCCCCCCATAATCTTTCGCTGAGATTCGCTTGCACTAGCATCTACCAATGTACGGTTGGCGCGCTCTGCCACTCCGTTTTGTTGTGGACTATAAGGGGTACTCAATTGGCGTGTGATACCATGTTCTTCCATATAATCATTAAAAGCATTATTAATAAATTCACCACCATTATCACTCCTCAACGCGCGTACCAATTTCCCTGTTTGACGCTCTACCATCACTTTAAATGTTTTAAATTTATCAAGTACTTCACCTTTTGTTTTGATGAAATATGCGAACATTTTTCTCGACTTGTCATCAATGAAGGTTAAGAAGTATCGCGATCCGCCAATTGATTGAACGTTGAAAGGTCCACAAACGTCGGTATGAATTAAATATGTTCTCTGCTTTACGTTCGGCTTGGTGTGGAAACGATTGTGTGCAAATTTTACTGCGCATACATGTAACACTAGAATGAGTTTCTTTAAATTGCGCTTTTTCTAAACCCCGTACTAGTTCTTTTTTTTTCATTTGATGCAAACATCCGAAATTTACGTGCCCAAGTCTCAAATGCCAAATATCTTGTTCTAGTACACACGAATAAGCCGACTGCATTGTGCTCGCAAATACAAATAAATCGTTTTTAATATTTGCTTTTAATGTTACTCCGTTATTATTTTTATTTCGTACAATTGCACCTTTGTCGGAGAATGTCACTTTCGCGCCGTTTTTAACATTTCATGACTGAGAAGAAATTATGTTGGAATGTGGGAGCATATAGAGAATCTCTAAGCAGCAAAATACCATTGTCTGTTTTCAATTTTACATCTCCTTTTCCTACTGCAGTTACGATTTGATTTCCAGGTGTCGACACTTTTTCCTCTACTTTCTGCATTGAAACGAATAGGTCTTTGTTGTTGCACATATGTGACGTTGCGCCACTAACCACGATCCACTCAATCCGGTTTTCGCAATTGTAATTATAGTTATTCGTAATCGCTACCAAAGCTTGTGCATAATACGAGCTTTCCTTCAATTTACAATTAGAAGCGTAATGTCCGCGTTTATGGCATTGATAGCATTTAACATTATTTTTTAACTTTTGGATTCCGCTATACACCTCGTTAGTACTTCTATTTTTGTCATTTCGATACTGTGCTCTGTTATTGTTGTTGTTGTTTTGCGCCGAAAATGCATGCTGATTGCTTTCTTTCGTGTTTCGATTATTTCTTCGCTCATATTCTTCCAGAAGTTTCACGTTTAATACGCTATACTCCGGTAGCTCATCCCTCGTCTCCATTGCAATCACAACGCTCTCAAAATGATTTGGCAAACTCGACAAAAGTATGATGACCAACATTTCATTATTTATTTCAATTCCAACCTCTGCTAACTTTTCAACGATGTCTGTAAATGAGTTTAGAAATTGTGCCATATTATCATCATCCGACAAACAGATATTCAACAAACTTTTGTACAGGGTAACTTTCCTAGCGGGCCCTTTGGGTTTATAGATCGACTCCAATTTTTGCCAAGCTTCCTTCGAATTTTTGCAATTTTTAATGTGATTTAGTTGTGTTGGTTTGACAGACAAAACCATTGTTGCGAGCGCTTTTTCATCTAATGTATCCCATTCTTCGGCATTTGCATCACTCCGCACCAATTTACCAGACACAACCTTCCACTGATCCGAATGGATGAGCACACTACGCATTTGGACACACCATGAGTCATAGTTATGCTCATCGAGCTTTTCAATAGCATACAGCCCACTTGACATATCTTTAATCTCGCTTGCTATATGTTCACGAGAGTCTTGTTCGGCTTTTATGTCTTCTGGTTGCAGAATGGTATCCTCAAATACGTCGTCGTTATCGGATGAACTTACTCTTTCAAACTTCTCCTTATCTTCTGCTTTACTTTTAATCCGCGTTTTCGGTCCACCTGGTCCCATAACCTTTTGTTAGATTTAGAGGTCGTTACCTTTGTTGTAACCGCTGAATAAAAGTTTCGCAGATATATGTATATGTATTAAAGAGTTTATTAATATCAAAGTCTCATCAGCGCGAGTGAACTTCAGCTAATGATTAACTATTACCATAAGAATAAAGAATGAATACATAAGTGAAAATGTCAAACAGCTATTCGGGTTGCCAGATTATTTCAACATAAATAATCTCAACTTGATTTTTTAAAAGGTGGCCATTCTTTCCGGAAAAGTAAAAGCCTACTGCACATCTACATACGAAGCCCTTTAATTTGGTGGCAACCCTTTTGAAAAGTTGTTTCGCGTTAAGATATTCTTAAATATTCTTCGTCTAACATTGCGATACACATTTTAATCAACTGATGAATTAAGTTGAATTATATTAATTAAACATGTGGCAACTCCGCTAAATATAGTTCAGAAATAAAGATTTTTCAACCCCCCTTCGATTGATACCCATATCTTAATTATTCATTGAAGTTATTTAATAATTTTAATTTAATTTTTAAACAAGTGGCAACCCTCTTCCAACACCTCAAAAATATTTTGTGTGTTCAAACTAAAGTATTCCTCATATTCTTTCGTTTCACATCATTATTTTGATATTTCATATAACTTCTGGATAAGTTAATTAAACACGACATTGCAAGAAGAAGGCAACCCTTCAAAATATTTTCAAACGGACACCTTCTGAAGCCCCTTTCGTTATGCGCCCATATGTTGAAACGTATTTCTCCTAATTAATTTTCCTAATTCAAATTGAATTTAATTTTTAATAAGTGGCAATCCTCCTAAAGTTAAGTTAAGAAACAAATATTTTCAAAACCCTTTCCACTGATACCCATTTTGTAATAACTGATTATTTTTTGATAATTTGAATGTAATTCTTTTAAAAGGTGGCAACTCTTTTCAGAAAATTACAACCTTATTGCATATCTGCAGTTCAAGAGTTTTAATTTGACGCGTTATTTTGGAAAATCAAACGAACGGTGCTGTTATGACGGCATTGCTTATTGTATAGTTTATATTCAATTGGTCTACAGGTGGCAACTCCTTTCGAAAAAATAAAAGCACATCTACAGGCCAATCGCTTTAATTTGACACCCCAATTTTGAAAATCGAATGAACGGTGTGGATCTGATGGCATTGATTATTAAATTATTTCAATGCAATTTTTTATCAGGTGGAAATTCTTTTCGAAAAAGTAAAACCTTATTGCACATCTAGAGACCAAGCGCTTTAATTTTACATCTCATTTTTGAAAATCGGGCGAACGGTACAGATCTTTTATGCTGCACAAGAAATCCCTTCACGTATTATATATATAGATTTTCTAGAGCGTAAAAACACTCATGTTTCAAAATGGTTCTCTTTTTTATAAAGCAATCGCATTTCTGGCTAGTATATTTCAGGACGAATGGATAAGGATTTAGCCAAGAGCTTGTGTGAGCAAATTCAATTTTTGGCAGCCAATGTCAGTTACGCGGTTTTGCAGAATGACCATACGCGGTTTTGTACTTTAAACGACGATAGGTATGTATATACGTTCGTTAACAAATTCAAGGAACTGTATTACAAAATTTTAGTTCTTTAGTATGGAATTATGCCAGGGCAGGGAATTCCACAGAAAATCGGGGAATTTCGCGGTGGCCAACGGGGAGAAAGAAAAAATTAGTTGGCATCCCTGCTGTGTGCGTTCAAAGCACTGCTTAGCTGCCGCTCTTTAAATACGTGTGAAACACACATGTGCTCAGCTAGCGCTCAGTGAGCTATGGCCAGGATTGCCACTTTGGTAAATTGTTACCAAAATTGGTTGAAAAAATTTGGGTTGGTGAAAAGGTAAATTTTTTCTCATTTTGGTAGATTTTTGATGAACTTTCCGTTCCCGATTTATTTTTCGTAGTTATCATTAAATACATTATAAATTTCTTTGCATACTTTTTATATAATTACATACGTTTAAATGTATATCGATATATGGCGAACATATCGCGCTCCATTCAAAACTAATTTTACTGGAATCCTGAGGATGATTATTTAAATATAAAGAAAAAATTGACAGGTATGTAATTACGCACTATGATTGTTCGCAAAAAAAAAATAAATCAACGCCATTTTTTATTAATGGAAAAAAATATAAAAAATCAACGGGAATTTTAAGCAGCACATTGTTGGCTATACTCAAATAGTATTTGCTTTAAAACTCCATACCTTAAATTGTTCTAAAATTCAGAGTAAAAAATTCGAAATTTAGACGAAAATTTTTGGAATCTTTCTATATGTTATATATAGTTTGAATCCTCGATTTTTTGGATTTACTTAAAGAAAAAACAAATTTTCACTCGAAAAATATTGCGAATATTAAAAAAATAACTTTTTTGTGTCACAGTATTTGTCTATAATAACTCGAGTTGAAGTTTTTCAAATAATGAAGTTTCATTGTTGCCTTTAGTTTCATCACTTCCGCTTTTGGTTGAAGGAGACTGAGTATATGCAAATAATATGACTCAAATACAGTATAACTAGATAAATAAAAAGTTTTTAAAAACAATTTTAATTCTTATTGAAATAACTACAAAAAAGAATAAAAAAAACTATAGTTTTAATTAAAATAAATAAAAAAATAACAAAACTATGTTTTTTGTTAAAATAATTATACAAAAGTTATTCGTAGATATTTCCCAGATTTGGCAGATTTTTTTTCAAGTGGATGGTAAATATTTTTTTTTCGTCAGGGGCAACCCTGGCTATGGCCTGCCGGGCACTGTTGTAGATTACTCCCCACCAGTGTTGCCAAAAGTAAAGGTTTATTTTCAAAATCAAGATATTTTTCGTAAATAATCAGAAAACTCTTCACACGAAGATAATTGCCACAAAATGAAACTGGATACAAAAAATTTTTACAATGAAATTGTAAAATTTTTTTGATAGTTGGCAACAAGTTTTTCGTTTTTGTCATCAATTTTCTAAAAAGAATAAATATAAAATTTACTTCTACATATGCGTAGTAGTACAGCTAGAATTCTATTGACAAATATGTATATGAAGATAAATTAAACATTGAACTGTGCACACTGTATACACTGTGGTTTTTGGTAGTTGGCATTGGCAGGTGACATCAAACTTTTCGTTTTTGTCATAAATTTACCTTGCATTTGCAAAAGTATGGATTTTTATGAATATGTACTCGTACTCAAACTCGGCATTGTGAGTTTTCACAAGATAAAGATTATGGAGCCATATTGTTAAACCAAAAAGGTAAGTAGTTTAGGTTTACAAATTTAAATTACCAAATTAAATTTCTATAATTAACTTTATAGTTTTTCTCAAACTTGAACAAAACAAAAATGTGTAACAAGCTGGATTATTCAAACAGGTACGGCCATGAGATTTAAATGAGGACAGATATTTATTAAAAACTAATTTAATTTAAAATACTTTAAGAGAACAATTTACAAAAAATAAACGTATACATCCATACATACATCGTACCCCTATATTTTTGTATCTCTGTGCGTTTTTGTTAATTCCCATGTTTAAGTAATATGTAGTTATAAAAATACTTACATATATATTTGTTTTGTGAACTAGTCAAGTACAACTGTTATGAATTCTTGAACCTGCTGTTTTTGTTTTCTTAATGAAATGTGTTATGGTTTCGTAAACAAATTAAATTTAAATAAAAAAAAAATTAGTTCTTTATAAAATCCTCAATAAGGATACTTTAAGAAAAAAATATTTTTTTCCAGTTTCAGTTTTATGGTTTTTTGAAGATTTGATCATCACTTGGAAGATTTTTAACAAAATTGTCTGGCAACACTGCTTCACACAAAATATTTATTCACGTAGAGAACCGTTACAGCTTCCTATGCATTAAACCAACTGAGTTAATTCATTGATCAGGTATTCCAATCTGTGTTTCAAAAACTTGCGGTCTGTCACTTCTGGAGGAGGGAATTAAGTACCACGTGTTCCAAACAATGTTTTTATAGGGCTGTGCCTAGGTTTAAATATTGATTTAGGGCAATATTTTATGCAAAGAGATATTGTTTCAAAAAAAAAAAAGTTCGAAACTTTTTGGGTACAAATTTTAACCACAATTTTGTGTTCAACCTTGATCTCAAGTGCCTTGGTGACGTTTGATTCCACTGCAGCTATGACAATCATGCACGAGGCTTTTTTGGAATTGAGAGGCGAGTTTCCCGATTTGGATGCGGAAGTGCGTAGCATCCTTCTGGCCCGTTCGCAGGAGGGAGCAACAATCTCGGACATTAAAGGTATGTGGTAAGCATATGCATAGGTTGCTTTAAGTTCACATAAAAATTTAAGCTTGCATATTCGAACCGTATGGCTCTATATAAAGGAACAAATTATGAATTTGTCATTCATTTACGGTATGCGTATCATTCAATTCGCACACGATCTTCAAAAGTGACACAACTCAAAATTATACGATCGTCAGAAAATGCGAAGAACTATTAAGTAACACATGCTAATCATATGGGCAAGGGAAACTTTACCTTTTCAACAAATTATAACCAAAATTTGCTCCAGCTTTTACTTAGAGATAAATAAAAGCTCTGCGTACATTTTTAGAGCATGATTTCAAAAATACCAAATTTTGAGTTGTGTAACATTTGAAGATCGTGTGCGAATTATTCCTTCAAAATGTACGAGCATCTAAATTGTTTGCAATGTTCTTATAATAATGTGCACATCAAAGTCAATGTACGGAATAAATGTATACAGCGCGTACATTTAGCAAATAATCTTATAATTCATACATGTGTACAAACCTAGGAATAACAGACAAGTTGATAGACTTACGTATGTATGTACTATAATGTACCATTCGCAGCATATCGATACCTGAGTGGAAGATCGACCTATCCCGCAGCCAGTTCTAAAACGCCCTATCTCAGAAAACTTTTCAAGAACGCCCTACTTCAGAATTTTATTGAAAAACACCCTATCTCTGAATTTGGTTGAAGAACGACCTACCTTAGCTGCCGTTTCAAAAACGCCCCAACTCAGCACATTTTAAATGCATTTTCAGCTGACATGGGTCGTTTTTGAACCGAGTTCCGAGATAGGGTGGCATTCAAATAAAATCTTAAATAGGGCGTTCTTCAATCAAATTCGAACTGTTTTCCGAGATAGGTCGCTCTTCCACTCAGGTGTCGATATGCTTGCGAAAGTTTGCAGCTAGTACATATGTATTAGAAATTGAATGCGGAAGAGATAATTTTGATCAAAACATTCCTTGTAGATTGGATAATAAAGGGAGTGGTGCATTATAGTGAAGGCAACCTCCCCACCTTAGCTTTCCTTGTATAACACAAGTATGTATTTGTAATGATTAAATTAAAATTGGTTTAGTTCTATATAACGTATTAAATACCTTCGGTCTCCTCTTTAACGAAATTGCAGACACACACTTCGTTGAAGATGAGCTAAAATATTTGCTTTTTGCTTTCGCGAGTAAGCTTGAATACATTCCCTGCAAAAAATTGAGGACCAGGTGGTCCACTGGGTCGTGGTTTTAAAGTAAGTGCAAAACGACCAGGTTGCATACAAGTAACTTGTTATGCTGACCTGGACCACTTCAAACGTAAAAAAATGTTGTGTGTTGAGAACCACCTCTTCATGCCCCATCGGCAACATGATTCGGTTGCCGAATGTGCCATGCTCCAAAAGGAGTAGTTATCTAGGTGGTCCCATGTTATGCAGTGGTGGACCAGAAGTGGTGCCATGTTATGCAGCGTTGGACCAGAGGTGGTCAGGTCCAATGACATCGCAATGTTAATGTAACCATATTTTCTCCATATAGTTATTTGGACCATTTTGGTTACTAGTGTTGGATACAAGGTAGCGTGGTCCTGTACTAGTATTTAACCTAGTCCCACTTTTTGCAAAGTTTTTAAAAACCTACAACCTACATATGTATGTACGTACATATGTATGTGCATTAGGGTGGTCCTAAAATACATGCAAAAATCACCTTTTTTTATTTTTCCTGTCGCAATCCCCAGAATTGAAGAATATCAAAAATAAAGAGGCACCTGTTTTTTTTATTTTAAAATACAATAAATAAATTAAATATTTTACATGGGAGAAATATATTTTTTCGTAGAAGTGCTATAAAAACGTTAAAAATAAATATTTTTTGATCGAATTCACCTATTTCCCTTCAGAAACCTTCAAAAAGTAACACTATGATGCTTTTTATACCGAGCGCACTTGTGCACAAGGGTATATTAATTTTGTTCACATAACGGTTGTTTGTAACAGCCAAAACGAATCGAGACAGATATAGACAAATGTATACATAAATGATCAGGATGAAAAAAGAAATCGATTAAGCCATGTCTGTCTGTCCGTCCGTCTGTCCGTCTGTCCGTCTGTCCGTCCGTCCGTGTACACGATAACTCGAGCAAAAATTGAGATATCTCAACGAAATTTGGTATGTAGGTTTCCCTTAATCCAAGGTAGGTTGGTATTGAAAATGGGCGAAATCGGACTTTAA
>NW_016159431.1:27152-36478 GCF_001687245.7 Rhagoletis zephyria | reverse complement strand
GTAACCGTTCTACCAATTTGTACCAAACTCGGTATGGTTATTGTACTTGCCACGTGTAAGCAAAACGTTGAAAATTATTGAAATCGGACTAAAATAACGGCCGATTCTCATATAACGGTAAATTTAAGAAATGCTTGAAACTTCAATATTTCGAAATTGAAGGACGCTAATTTACTCAAAATTGATACACCTCGGCTTACCATCTAGCGGAAGGTTTCAGAAGGGTGAAAAAACATATATTTAATACTTGCGCCGGGTATTTAATGTTCGGTTCCGCCCGAACTTAGACTTTCTTACTTGTTTAACTTAAAATTTTTACTAAGTATGTTCTAATAACCGATAATCATATCTTTTATATACCAAAAATAGTTACTTTAAGTTTTCATAACCACATCACGCACGAACAGCTCAAAAGATGTGTTTATTATTTTCATTCTACTCGATTGTTTCTGTGGTATATGTATTGTAAAAAAAATTTTAAATATACATAGGGTGCCAGATATTTGAAAATTTAAATTTATTTAAAGGCTCAATAAAATAATTAAGTTTCTTCATCAAAACTAAAAGCATTTAAAGAGATTTAAAAAAATGTTGTACGGGGCTGCCACCTTTCTAAAAAATACAACAACGGTTATTAAACATTTTAGCTTATTTATAGGTCTTAGAATCTCATGCAAACGCATGTTTTTATTGGGCATCTTCAAATGAATGGAAATGGTTGAGTTATCTTAAAAAATCATGAAATTTCCTCTAAAATGTCATTCAATAGTTAGTGAGTAATTTTTCATATTTTGCAGTTAATGCATGGTTTTGCGTATTTTGCAAAAAAATACGTGTTGGTGCATATTAATTGCCCATATTTTAATATACATACATATTTTAAAGTAAATGCATATGGTTTTTGCATATTTTTGCTTTTTTTTTTTTACAACCATTTAAATTTAGTGCGAAATCTCTTTAAAAAAATTACCAAGCGGCCATTGAGGAACTCTCTTTCACCTCTGTTAGAACTACATAGTGGAAGACTATAGGAGAGGACTGGCCTATATCTCTTATCGATACGAAATTACCCTAATATGGGTCCTGAGACATATGAAGTGGCATTTACGAAAACGAGGCAGCGGACGAACTAGCGAGGTGCGGCTCCGCACTGAATGTGTCCCACGCAAAAAATAACGGAAAATTTATCACTTGAAGGCCTAGCAGAGGTGGATCCGCACATGATCGTACAGGACTACCCGCCAGTTCTGGGTATCCTACAACCCGTTTAAAACCTCTCTTTACTTCTCTTAGCAATGAGTAAATACTTGTTTATGGCGCATATTTCTTAATTTTGAGTGCATATTATATGCGCATATTTTTGAATTTTAGTGCATGAGATTCCGAGCCTTACTTATTTCATACCACAATATTGGTATCAAATAGAAGGCTTATGCACTCCCAGCAAAGGTTTTTGCAAATACATGCTTTAATTCACATATATTTTTGGATAGGGTTCCCAAGTATTTATCATAAATTTTGTTTAAATCATGCTACATGCGGTTAAGTAAAATATGAGTTTCAAAGAAAAGGTGTTAAAATAAAACTTTAACCCCTGTATATTTCTGGATAGAGTTGGCACCTATCTGAAAAATTAAAATGAGTGCTACCATGTCAAACTATCGAATTGCATAATTTCACTTAACTTTAATAATAGTCATCTTAGTTAACAGATAGGTGGCAACCCTATTTAAAAACATTGTACTCGAAACTTTATCCGTACACCTTTCGTGTGATACTCACATTGTGGTATTAAATAAGCTTAAATTTCTAATAACCGTTTTGTATTTTTTATAAAGGTGGGAGCCCCGTACGAAAATGTTTTTAAATCTCTTAAAACGCTTTTAGTTTTCATGAAGGAACTTAATTACTTTATTAAGCCTTTAAATAATTTTAAATTTTCAAATATCTGGCAACCCTATATTTAAAATTTTTTTACCACATACCCACAGAAATAATCGAGTAGAATGAAAAAAATAAATACATTCATTGATCGTGCGTGATGTGGTTATGAAGATATAAAATAACAAGTTTTTGTATATAACAGATATGGCTGGCTGTTATTAAAACACTTTTAGTAAAATTCTTAAGTTAAATAAACACCAAAGTTTAATTTTTTGAAGACTTCTAAAGAAAAATAGTCTTATTAGATCAAAATATATTAATTTTTAACCATTTTATAGCAATTTTACGAAAAAAAAATTTTTCCCTATGCAAAATACATGGGAAACTTCAAAGCCCGCGGCGCGGGTGAATATTAATCGATTTCAATATAACAAAAATATGTTTCTCCTTATTTTTGATATTCTTCAGATCTGAGCGTGGCTGGAGGAAAATTTTGGACCACCCTAACGAACATTGGTACTTTGCCCGACGTTTTTTAAGTAACACATACATTTCGACAAGTATTTTTTTTTAATTCGCCGTACGTAAAATATCCTAGTAAATTTAGACTTTTTCAAAAAAAAAAATTGTAGTTTGGAAAATTTTGGGGCTGGTTACTTCTATTTGAATTTTTCAATAATTTGGGGATATCTATGCGATAATTTTAAGACCTTATTCTTTGTAATCCGTCCCCTAGAATTTTGGCCATCGTACGGTACCGGTTGACGTGGAACGTCCCATAAACAATTTAAATAATCCGTTTGGTATATTGTCACGGTTTTCGCTATTATCAGCAATTTCTTTTGAATATAAGCTCTAGCTGTGTCTAGCTCGGACACTAAAATATGTTAAACATTTTCAGCAGAAATTGTTTAAAAATGACAAAAACCGTAACAATTTACAAATTTTTCGCATTTTTTGCTAATTATTTACAATGAATAATTTTTTTTTACCGTTAATATAGAAATATGGCCATTAAATTCTCTACAAATTTTTATTGAACCTTTTTTATGGGAAATACAAAATAAGCTTGCAAATCGCATAAAACACCAAAAATCCAAGATGGCGGAATATTCGTTTATCAAATTTAAGCGCAAGACTGTCAATTTATAATCTACATTTGTACAGAAAAAATGTTCTTTCTTGATTAAATTTATGTATAAAGTACTCAACAATTCTACATTTTGATACAGCTACACCTAGGTGACTATTATATGAGTTATTAATAATAATAGATTGGCGCTTACACATATGTTAGTGTTTGGCCGAGCTTCTCCTCCGACTTGCGGCGTGCGCTTTGATATTGTCACACAAAGCGGAGGGACCTACAGTTTTACGCCGACTCCGAACGGCGATTGTATTTTTATGAGAAGCTGTTTTTATATATGAGTTATTACAAAATACAAAAAAAAATCCAGCTTACTTTTATATGGAAAATTTTTGAGTTATTTTTTCTGTTACGGGTGCGAAAAAAGAAACTGCTTTTTAAAGCAGTTATATTTTACAGAAACTGTGGGAATTTTTTTCACTTTTCTGTGTGAACTTGATGTCTCATAATAAAACAAAGAACCACGAATACAAACAAAGCAAAAACTACAATAAAAATTTTTGTTTTATTATAAAACAAATCGAGATTCTTCTGTCACGGGTGGAACACGTACGAATTTTTATATGGAAAGGAGCTTTTAGTGTGGTCCATATTGAACATTAGTTATAAAAAAAAAATAAAAGAACTCAAGTAGAGGTTCAATTCACTCGGTTTTTATCTTAGGATAGTGTACTTCATATGGAAGAAAACGCCTAGCACCACCAGCCAAAAAAAAATATTAAAGATCAACGTGATTTCCCAGTGCCTTGAAATTTTCACTTTTACGTACTTAAATTTAATGGGGTTTAAAACTGCCTAGAACTTAGAATTTTTGTAAAAATTCTGAACAAAACGTTTAAAATTTTTGGGTGTAATTGTTAAAGTTGTTAAATTTTTATAATTTTTGTACGAAGTTTAAAATGTGGATTTATGTGGGTCTGGTTATGTAATGTGCTAGACTTTTGTAAAAAAAAAATCTGTAAACATTAAATAAACAAAAGGAAAAACCAAAACTGGTCAAAAGGTCACTTAACTTATCAGCGGACCTCAAGGGTATTTAGGTAATGGGCGAGTCCGCGCTTCCCCCCTCCTCCCCTGCGTCCATCACAACAAAAAAATAGAGCTTATCAGCCCTGTAAACCTACGTCTGACAACTGTCCCACCCGTGACAGCTACGGGTGCTTCTCTGTTGAATTATTCTTATCTAACTAAATATGTGGAAACGACAAGGCCAATACTGCGTAATAATCAGGGCTCGGAAATTCTCACTCACATTCTCTTACGTGTGCGATCGATAATATTCCAAATCAATTTTTGCATTCTTTTATCTCGAGTGAAAAATGGAAACAAATTTATCATCTCTCACATTCGGAATGCGATCGACAAAAAAATTTCCGCTGCTTTTCATTCGCGATCGAAAGAAGCAAAGAAATTTCCTCTCACTCGAATATGAGAAGTCCGAGCATTGCCGATGTCGGCCTCTCATAAATGAGAAAAACGATGCAAATAATCCATTCGCGATCACTCACAATTGCTTATCGCGAAAAATTTTCAACGACGTTGTATGGGAGATATTTTTGCGTTTGTTTTGGGTATGCATTTTGTTATGCATACAGCATACATACATACATATGTACATATGTATATGTAAGTAATGCAAGCAAATGCTTTTCGGTTGGAAGGAATGTAGGAATATGCACAAATATATGAATTATGGTAGTAAATATATGTATGTATGTACATATAAATTACATACATGCATACGTGTAGTTAAAGTATATTCCAAGCGTACACTTTTCAGTATAATGGTGTATCTGCGTGCTATTTTTTACATTTTACTTTCCTTTTATTAGCTCGGGATGTAACTATGTAATATTGATGCGCCTAAAAGATGCAGCGATTTCTATTCTCAAGTTACATACCTGACGACAGTACGAATGGCAATTATAATAGGGAGGTTTTAGTTTTTTAAACTATAGTTTTATATTATAATGATTGCGTTTCTTTTTTATATCTAATAAATGGAACTTAGTGGGGATAAGATTGACTAATGAGAAAAGTTGGCGTGTGGTGAAGACTGGGAGTAAAGAAAAGCAGAAAAAACAATACATATAAATTTTTTATTTGTTTTAAATGTTTTGATTCGCCATTATAAGGATATTAATAAGAAACCAAAAATATACACACGTAAATAGAATAAGAATATGTATGGATGTATGTATTATTTAGAAGAAAACTCAATAAAACGAAGGTCTGCATTTCATACCCTGAAAGAAAGATAGCAGCTTTGTATCTAGACCAATGATAGTCCAAAAATATAAAGCAATGTAATGTAAAACATGTGAATTGTACAAAAAGTGGTCCGAATGTAAGGCATAAGGTATGAGTTTTGATCTAAAACTGGTTACAATGTCATGCAATAGCGGACAACGGGTACAATTAACGACTTGCTGATATGTAGGCACTTAGTCAACAAATTTTCATGTGCCACGTGGGCATGCGGAGAGAGTATCCGTTTAGAAAATCTGAGAACCCCGGTCCGAATCGCAGTTCAATGTTAAATGTAAATAGAATTTTACATGTTGTTGGACCAAACTTTGGACTAGTTACAATCACTTGCAGTCTAGTTTGTGGTGTGCTCTAAGTCTATTCCGAGATCCTACAGTGTATCCATGCACACATACATATCGTCGTTTAAAGTACAAAACCGCGTAATGTCATTCTGCAAAACCGCGTAACTGACATTGGCTGCCAAAAATTGGATTGGCTCACACAAGCTCTTGGCTCAAACCTTATCCATTCGTCCTGAAATATACTAACCAGAAATGCGATTGCTTTATGAAAAAAGAGAACCATTTTGAAATATGAGTGTTTTTACGCACTAGAAAATAATTTCTAAAACTTCACATACGCGGTTTTGCATTTTGTTGATACGCGGTTTTGCACTTTAAACGACGATATGTATATATATATCTGTGTATCTATATGCATAGTTATATAGTGCATAATTATTTACTGAACAGTAGCGCAGAATGAGCAAAAATTTCTGAATTCGTCACTTTAGATATACATAGATTTCTAGTGAAAAAACTGAAAAAAATTAGTTTTTTAAAAGTACCACTTTTCGCCGATTTGGGACTGCTGAGGATATAGTTACTAGCGGACTAGTTGGTTTCTCGCGATAAAGACCTAGTACAGAACTAGAAATTTGATTCACTAGTCCGCGGTTTCCCTGCAGGATGGGAAGACTTTTCTATTACTTCTACTACTGACGACAATGCATATGTATACGTGCAATTATAGCGCATTGTTTATCTCATTTATGTAGGTGCACACCCAAAACTCTTACAAAATAAAATTTTATGAAAAACGTATTTACGAAATATCTGGTATTCAGGGAAATCCCAACTAAACCACACAACTCCGCACTTAGCGAAATGCAGTTTGAAGAAAATTCACTACCTGCTACAACTCTAAAATTATTATTATTTCCGTAAATATTTCTAAAGCATACTGATTATTAGTGGAAAATAAACAAAAGGTAGGTAGAAAACTGCTGCAATATTGTATCTACATACATATATACTCCAGGCTAAAAGGCTCACAAGTAAATTTTTTCGTCTTTCCAAGGTCGTAGTAAAACCAACGCTTATAGCCCAATCACTTTAGACCAAAATCGACGTAAGATTAAAAAAAATTCCGGGAAAACATTTTTTTACGAAGTTAGGTGTCTCCTCTTTAGGTGAACACAAAATGAAAATTTTTCCCCCAATTGCGTTATGGGAAGTGTCCGCCATCTTGGATTTTATGTTTTTTACGATTTGCGCGCGAATTTTGCATTTCTCCCGAAAAAACGGTATACAAATTTGTTGAGAATTCGATTCCCTACAATTTTCATGTGCCTATAATTATTTTTAAACAATTATTTATTGCTAATAATATGCAAAAAATGCCCAAAATTAGGCAAGTGGCGCGGTTTTTTCGAATTTTGAGCAATTTCTATTTGAAATAAGTGCAAAGTTGTAGAGGACAAAATTTGCAATAAACGCATTAGTTATATGTTTACCTACGACGTATTTGCATATTATTAGCAATAACTAATCGTTTAAACAAATCATAGCCACATGAAAATTGCAGAGAATCGAATTCTCTACAAATTTGTTCCCCACCTTTTTTCGCGAGAAATGCAAAATTAGCGCGCAAATCGTAAAAAAACACAAAATCCAAGATGGCGGACATTTCCCATATCGCAATTGGGAGAAAAATTTTATTTCGTGTTCATCTAAACAGGAGATACCAAACTGCGTCAAAGAGTTTCTTCCTGGAACTTTTTCGTTAAAAAAATCGAGTGCAAAATTCGCGCGAAAATTGCAAAAAACTCAAAATCCAAGATAGCGGACATTTCCCATATCGCAATTGAGTCCAAAATTTTCACCTAAACAGGAGACACCAAACTGCGCCAAAAAATTTCTTCCTGGAATTTTTTCGTTGAAAAAGTCTAATGCAAAATTCACGCGCAAATCGTAAAAAACCCTAAATCAAAAGTAACGGACATTTCCCATAGCGCAATTGGGGGATAAATTTACATTTTGTGTTAACCTAAACAGGAGACACCTAACTGCGTCAAAAAATTTCTTCCCGGAATTTTTTCGTTGAAAAGATCTAAACTGATTGGGCTATTAGCTATTATTTCGAGCCCTAACCGCGATTTTAGTATAACCAACAGAAAGAAAATTTTACAGGAGAACGTTTTTTTTAATTATCTTATTAACATGAAACTTGATATATGTTCCACATTGTGCTTAAACCGGTCATTCTGATTGCGTTTTTTGATCTTGCTGTATAGTAAGTATTGTTTTTTGCAGTTATGTACATGTTTTTTGCTGTCACGTTGACTCACCCGTCAAGCACTATTGTGTTGGTTACATTATCAGATGTGGTACACATAAACATAAGATGCGTCGAAATTTGGTTTTTACTTCTATGAGACGTTAAAAAAAACAGAATTCAGTCTTCTTCATCCGTTTCAGGCAATGTATCTGAAATTTGTCCGCTGTGTTTTAAGTTAATATATTCGTCCTGAAATTGTTGTGGTACAATTCCCTTTTCACAAAGAGCTTTTAAGTCTTTATATTTGGAAGATGAAATGTGTAAAAATGCATCATACAAGTTAAGAGGTCCATTGCTATATATATCTTTTTTTTCACAATCATCAAAATAACCATAATGAAGTTTAATCAAGGGATTATTTCTTTCGAAGATAGCACTACGCAAAGATGTAAATGATATTTTTAATGACGTCGGAAATATTTGAGAGTACGCTTTCCAATCTTTAAATTCAGAGTTAGCGATTGAAATACATTTATAATCTTCTGGCGTAGTTCTTGCATTCGAAATGATTGTATACCATTGACTTGGAGCCAAAACGTTTCTATCGCGAATGAAAGATTCGATAGTACTGTGTATGGAGTCAACGGGCATCATGGTGTGACTAGGGTTCGAACGATACTATCGATATTGATTAAGCATCGATACTGAGGGTATAAAAATGAGTATTTTAATACTCGATACCTTATTTGGCGATTTTACTCGATAATTTGCAAAGTACTCGTAGTATCGAAAACTTTTTAAAAAACACACTTTTTACATTTTTTCTTCCATTGGCAACCCAATTTTATTTGCTTATATGGAGTACTATCATAAAAATCATCACTTAAAATAAACTGAAATTTCATGTGGTCTGTCGCATAACATAAACCAAATAAGTTAAAGTTTAATGGCCTTATTCATAAAAAATAAAGTAGGTTTAAAAAGCTTAATACAATTACGTTTTCTTACTTATTTCATTTATTTTTTATGAATAAGGCCATAAAGCTTTACGCATAGTTCACGAAAATGCAGAATTTTCATAAAATTTTTGGGTATGCAGTTTTGTAACCTATTAAACTTTACGTGTAGGCTAGTACCGTCGACTTATAATTCAAACTTGCACATTATTATTCTAAAATTGAATAGGCTACAAAAATGCATACCCAAAAAGTTTACAAATATTCGTTATAAAATTTGAAATTCGTGAGAGTATATATGTACATTAAAGTGGTCCAAAAATGTATGTAAAAAAATAAGGTCGGATTTTTAATGCCGGCACACCCTAGTATTGTTCTATATCGAAAGAAATATACCCCTATTTTTTTATTTTGAATCAAAAAATATTTAGGGGGTGCTCAAAGCGCTCAAAGTTTTCCATGTATTTTATATGGAGAAAAAACCAGTTTTCGTAGAAATGGTATAAAACTCTTAAAAATCAATATTTTTC
>NW_016159431.1:17021-23839 GCF_001687245.7 Rhagoletis zephyria | reverse complement strand
CAGAATTTGTCGTTTCGTCAGAATTTTGCTCTCGTCGAAGACGTCATTCGGAAGCTTCTCGAAGAATCGCAGCAAATCGGCCCCTGGAGACCACCACATTCCAAGAACCTTTTCGTGGCGTTGGTCCGGCTGCTCGATGTACTTATCAGCTTGGTCTTCCTGACCGGCCAGTGCTAATAAAACCTTTCTGGAGTTGGAAATCCAATTCCGCATTTCAAACAAACCATCAGCGTGGATGTCACGTACAGTGGTGGCCAGCTTAATCATATCGTCTTCCAGAGAGACACTTTGCAGCCAATCATCAACAAATGTGTTGCGTAAAATCGCCTGGACTGCCGCTTGATGCTCTTGCTGGAAGCGGCGCGCATTCTCGTTCTTAATGTAGTTAGCAAGGGAGGACGAACATGTGGCGCCAAACGTCATAACTTGCATCACATAAACGTCAGGTTCTTTCGATACATCGCCTCCTCGCCAAAGGAATTTTTGTGCCGTTTGATCTTCCTTTATAATGAGAATTTGGTGATACATTTCACGTATGTCACCACACAATGCTACGGGTCGCTCGTGAAAGCGAATCAGCACTCCAACTAAAGACTTCAACAGGTCCGGGCCTTTCATGAGCATGGAGTTCAACGCCGTCTTGTTTACCACCGCTGCAGCATCCCATACCAACCTAGTTTTATTTTTGTTTACGTTGGTAACTGTGAACATTGGAATTTACCAGGACTTTCCGCCAACCGAGACCTCTTCTTTTGCCAACTTTTTTATGTAGCCCTTTTGTTCGTAGTCGCGGATGGTGGTTACCATAAAGTCATTAAGAGTAGGATTGCGATTCATCTTTGCTTCAAGGCATTGTAGCCGCCGCCGCGCCATCGGAAGAGAGTCAGGGAGTTTAATATGGTCATACCTCCAAAGTAGTCCCGTCTCCCAGCGTTTTTCCGACACGAGGTACTTGGTGGTTGATGCCATTATGCGGCGGGAGCGCTCATCTTCCTTTGATGTAAGTTGGGCCATTTCACGAATGCCGATAGATTCCAAAGAGAAATGTGACTTTACAAGCTCTTCAAGCCGGGTGTCCCTTTGACAAGAACAAATGTGCAGTATTCGTTGTGGTGTATTTTCGTTAACTACGTTACGTCCATACACCGACCAGCCTATTTTGCATCTTGCCGCAATTAGATCATCGTCGGCGCTTCTTACGATTTCTTGAGGTAGAGCGAGCTTCAAATTGTCGAGACCGACGAGAATTCGAGCTTGTGCTGCACAGTAGGGAGTGATGGGCAGATTCTTCAAATGACTACGAGAAGTGATTGTTTCGCTTTCCAAAGACTGCACCGGAAGGTTGAGGCTTGCTACGGTGCGTACGTTTGCCAAGGAAAACTTCGGTGCGTGCGGGCTCTGCGAGGAAATGTATAGCGCGACTGACTGTGAGTTCGGATCGGATTGTGTAATGTCTCCTGTCCATTGCAAGCAGAGTTCTTCAGTCGGCCCTTCAAGGCCCAGATCGGAAGCCAGTTGATGCTCCATGATAGTGCAGGATGATCCCTCGTCGATAAAGGCGAACGTGTTAAGAGATCGCCCTTTATTGTGCAAAGTAACAGCAATATAGCGAAACAGTGTATGCTTATTTTCCTTCCCATGAAAAAGCACAGCTGAATTCTGAAGAGTTCCACCGTGAGTATCTTTTGGGTTTATACTGGAACCCCGATCCTGATATGGCGAGTGCAATAATGGGCTATGAGCTTGCTGGCACCCATCAACTCCGCAACGCTTCTTTGAATGGCAGCGGCGAATCAAATGCCTCCCAAAACAGCGGATACACAATTTTGCTTCACGAACGAATTGCCACCTCATGTCCCTTCCTAATGCACGAAAAACGCTACATTCAGATAAACGATGAGCTTCGAAACATTTTGGGCAATTACGTCGTTCGTGCTCACTTTCAACTACATCGTGAAACATAATTCGCTCTCGTTCTTGCCTACGACTTGATCTTCGTTCCTCCCTGGTATTCAGAGAAGAAGGTGGAGGACCTAAGGGGGCCACTTGACTGGCGCACGTTGCAAGGTTGAAGAGCCATTCGTCAAAAACTGTTATATCGACGCGAGGTCGCGTTACCCTGTAACGGCCCCAATCTAACTTAAGGTCGGAAGGCAATTTCAATAATAACTCATTTAATAACATAGGATCGTTCAAGTAATCACCCAAACCAATAGCCTGCATGGTCGCACGATAGTTTTGAACGGCCAAAGAAAAATTTATTAACGAATCTAATTTGTCTAACCTAACTATTGGCTGCAGTCTCAACTTTCTTTGAAAGGTTTGGTGAATTACATCGGGCCGACCATACAGCATGCGAAGAGTCTCAATTGCAAATGAAACAGTACTCGGCATCATCAACTTTCCACGGACAGCCTCTAAAGCAGGACCTCTGAGGCACTTTTGAAGGCGTATCAGGTTTTCCTGTTCAGTAAATCCACACCTTTCGGTTGACTGGTCATAATTAGTTATGAAAAGTGGCCACTCCTCGGGATTGCCCGAGAAAATTGGCAAATCCTTACTCATGACCTGGCGGGCGGCGACATGGGTGGCAGACAACGTTATATCAGCCCTTGAATTCTGCATAAAGTTTGACATATTTGCATTGTAGGTTAAATTCGAAGGGTGCGATGCCACAGGTACTGAACGGTTGAGCGTACCGTTTGTTTGTGCGCCATGTGTGATCATACCCACCGACGGCACTATATTAGCGTTATAGCCTAACCCTATATTTGATAGTGGTGCAAGAGTTGGAACTGCGGCATTGGAAAATGTGCACGTGCTTGCCGCGTGTGTTGCGATTGGATTTTCATATGCCCCCCTACCACTGTAGGCGCTGGCAGCTCGCGGTGCAAAGGTCGAAAAAACGTTAGGTTGTAATATATTCTCATTAAAATAAGTCAAATGGGATTGGGTTGAAGTGGGGTTTGCGTTAATACACGTTTGCTGCGGTATTGTCGTCGCAGTCTTATCCCGCAGGCCGAATCCGGCGAACTCAGTATTCAAGTCGTGTGAAGTACCCAGAGGAAATGCGTTTGACCTTGACGCCGACGTTGGAGGGCATAACGTGGCCTGTGGTGTGCCCTCA
The DNA here is from genome assembly GCF_001687245.7 of Rhagoletis zephyria. Classification (NCBI taxonomy): domain Eukaryota; kingdom Metazoa; phylum Arthropoda; class Insecta; order Diptera; family Tephritidae; genus Rhagoletis; species Rhagoletis zephyria. The sequence continues at coordinate 20,712 of NW_016159431.1, read as the reverse complement.
CCTACCGGGTCAGCTGGAGCACTTGTGCGCCCTATACGTGCGCGTTTTCGAGTCTTCTCGGTTCGTATAACTCCTGAGCGGGTACGTGGGGGCGAAGTTTCCACCGACAATGTTCCCCCTTCCTTAATAGGAGATAGAGCTTCACCGACGTCACAGCGCGGTGTCGATGCTACCATACGAGGTGCCTCTACCTGCGTACCCTTCATCTTAAAGAGCGCAGATGTTTGCGCGTGTGCCTCAGTTGGCGCACTCCCAGCACAGTGTGCTGTGGCGCCTATTTGGGCGTGTGCGCTGGTTTCTTCGTCCCGATAGTTGGATGTAAGAGCGCTTACTCCCGGAAGTGCGTTAGATGGCGCAGGAAGCGATGCACCAGAAGCATCGGACTGGACACTTGATTGTGCCACTGATGCGGCAGATGGCGGTGCTTCTTCTTCTTTATCAACCATTTGTGAGGTTATGAAATTACAATGCGGTGTGGCCAAAAGCTACCGGATGCTTCTCCAAAGCAGAAGTCGTCAACCGCGTACGCGTGATGTGCAGTTTTATTTCTCAGGAATTTCTTCTAGAAATTCTGGTAACCAAAGTATTTTAGAATTGTGACGGCGGGCAGAAAAACAGTATTTTCAGCTTTGCAGTTTGCAGATTCGCTAAAATCTGGAGTTTATTAAATCAAAACATTCATTACTTTCAATCTAATTACAAGCATTAATTTCAATTTAATTCAATATATTCAATACAAATTTTAATTCTTACACTTGTGTTTGGTCGTATAAAAGCCCGTTGCTGTCACCCAAATTCGTGGATATGAAAGGTTCCAATCACTTCTGCTCGCACCGGTGGTCCAATAGAAAAGAAGGTAAAATTTAATTGCGAGTGCAAATGTTTGACAGCTGCTCATGAAAGTGAAATACGACGAGAGAGAAACAGTGTTGGACTTTAAGATCAGTGATGTACCCTTACGATCAGTGTTGGACTTTCAACATGTCTTACGCGCAAATGAGTAAGACTAATTTAATTAACTCGGCGACTACAATATTGCTGCGGTGCGCCGCTCGCCACTCAACACCAGTAATAATACGCAATTGTCTCTTTAACCATTATTTCATAGTAACTATATTTTATAGGTCCTCCAAACCCCTAGAAAATGCAATGGAAAAATCTTTAAACATAAAAAATGGTTAAATAAACAATTGGATATTAATACTGGAAGTCTTCCGATTGAAAAATATTGATTTTTAATTATACCATTTCTACGAAAAATGGTTTTTTCTCCATATAAAATACATGGAAAACTTTGAGAGCTTTGAGCACCCCCTAAATATTTTTTGATTTCAAAATAAAAAAATAGGGGTATATTTCTTTCGATATAGAACAATCCTAGGGGGTGCCGGCATTAAAATTCCAACTTAATTTTTTTGGACCACTCTAATGTACATATGTAAGTATGTATGTACATTTAACGTTAAAATTAGTTCTAACGTGAAAGGAAGTTCTGCAATGAAATGAAAATCAAATATTTTCAATTTCTATTGTTTTAATTTCAGGAAATAACTAGATATACGATTGAAGAATAAAAAATTTTAGTATCCCTAACAACGTATTTCAATGAGACCGATAATGAGTAGTATCGATACTTTTTACCTGATACTTTTACAGTATCGGTACCGTAACTCGATGCCTGAATGAGTACTCAGTATCGATACCAAAGTCTGAAATTTCGAACCCTAGGTGTGACCAGGCAGTAGATATGCTAATTTTATATGCTTTATACAAACTGCCTTATCCCAAAAAAATATTACCATTGACAACATAGCTCTGTTTCGATTTTGGCCAACACAACTATCACAATAGAGACTTATAGAAGAATGAGTTCCTCTTTGGTCCAAAATACTTAAATATTGAAAAATGGCACTACAAACTTCGCTGCATCCACGTTTACCGTCTTTTGCGCCCCATAAAAAGCAATAACCGTTCCTGGTGCCATTTTCATAAATACTTTCATTATAAAAAGCATATTTTTGTGAATGAAATAAATTAACGCTTTTTCCATGAGGTGTGTTTAACACTTTCTGAAGGTCAAAGCTAGCACACAGAAACGTATCATTACTTTTACTTTGTTTTTGATCTTCTAAAAAAATTTCTTTTGATTTTTCTCTATCCCTTATATGTTGTTGATACTCTTCAGTATCCTCTAAAAGGGTTTGCGCTTCTCTGTCCGATTGTTTATACCTTTCACATCTTTTATCTTTTTTTGGCATACGGAAGCCGATATGAGAATCATTTTTAAAAACGTCACGAAAAACTCTTAAGGATAACTTAGCGGAATCCTGATTTTTGTTGTTCAAATACTCGTTATAGCATTTATATAAAGTTGGCACGTTACGAAATTCCTTTGGAAGATATAATTTAGTGCTTTTATTCCTACAGTAATGGGAAGGAACTGCCGGTATGTGTGCAATGAACGATTTCAAAAGAGCCAATTTTGCTTCATCGGACTTATTATGAGGTGAGTATCTTTTTTCATTTACGTGAGATGTGTTGATGGAATTAGTGTTTATTCTAGCATATGTTAACATATTTTGGGAAATAGTAAGCGTTTTAAGTAAAAACTGCTGGCAAACTTTAAAACGTTTATCATTATAGTTAATGACGTAATCATAGCTGTACTGTCTTTTGACACTATCTGCCGTCCTCCTTTGAACACATTTACGAGTCATGCACGAACGAAGCCAATCCTTTTTTCGGGTTTTGTTTCCGATGCCCCAAAAGTGTTCATTAACTGCCAACCGATCTTGCTCACTCAATTTTTCACAACACTTATTTTCACACTTTTTACCTATGCAGGGGTTTGGTTTCACTTCATGGAGCCTTCGCTTTTTGCCTTGCAGTCGCTTAGGTATTTTTTGTTTGCCTTTTTATAACCTCTGTTTCCTACGCATATTTCGTTTTCTGTTCTACTCGACACGGTGGGCAGGAAGCAAAGAGTTGCATAAAAATGTCGACAAAAACTGAAAGCAGGGTTGTTTTTGTTGATATTTTTAGGTTAAGAATCCCTTTGAATTGAAATCCTAGCTGCTCCTGTTTTAAAGATATCCACATTTTACATAGCTATGATAGGACCGACTTTTGCGAAAGAGAAAAACATCCTTGTGCATTAAATATTCAACAATGTATGTGTGAGTAAATGTGTGTATATATATTATGTGAAAATATAAGTTTATGTAAGTTTTTAGCCGGTTTCAATCGTTTCCAAGGCGCACCACGTAGAGGCAACTTACTTTGCACCTCTTTGTTCTTTTTTTGGTTTTATTTTTTTATATTTTTTTCTTGCTTTATTTTTTTATATTTGTTTTTTGTTTCCTTTTATTTTTTTTGTTGGCTTACCATATAATATAGTCACACATTTTAGTATTTAAATATTTTATTATTTAGTTAAGTTTTTATATATGCTGGAATGAAAATGTCATTACAGTTTTCTTCAGGCGACTCACAAAAGTTGGTTTATCAATCATATTTATTTTGAATCTATCCCAGAATTTAATGAATTCCCTATGAACTGACTTCCCGGCCTGCTCGGACCATAATCCTAAACCATCGTTATTCAAGAATGAAATAGATTGCTTTAAATGTTTAAGGATAAAATGGGTTTTGACAGTTGAGAAATTCCAGTACTTTTCAAAGCTGTGCGGAC
>NW_016159431.1:8517-15757 GCF_001687245.7 Rhagoletis zephyria | reverse complement strand
CAGAAAAAGGTAATTGTGGTGTTTTATCTAAGTTGTATACCGGTAGCGCCCAATAAATCTCGATCAATTATTCTTTCGGTAGGAAAAAATTAAAATGTTTCACATTGATTTGATCCGTTTTAGTGAGTTAAAAAAGGGGAACAGATTTGTATGAGATTTCTTTTCGTATAAATATGCTCTAATTATCGAGAAGTACGCCTTCCTCTTTTGCATATATATCCTATCAGAAGTATATAAAATGTGGATATCTTTAAAACAGGAGCAGCTAGGATTTCAATTTAAGCGGATTCTTAACCTTAAGATATCAACAAATACAACCCTGCTTTCAGATTTTGTCGACATTTTTATGCAACCTATCTTCGCTTCCTGCCCCCCGTGCCGAAGATCTTCCCGAATAGAACGACGTCTGATCAGACTCGGTTACGCTATATGGCACAAGCGAATTGTTCTTCAAAACTCAAAGGAATAAAAACAAAGTTTTGTTATATCTAATATTTTACGAATATATGAAATAATTATCTACCTCGTTTTGCAAACAATCCATAATAGCAAACAATAACTCAGAATGAATACTTTATAGAACTTTAAACACACTACACGCGAGCTAGCTCAAAGAAGCACTTTTGGTGTAAGTAGGAGTCCGCAGTCAAGAAATATGTAAACAAATGCAAAAATTCACTTACGCTGTAATTGCTTTTACTTTATCTTTATAACGGTACTTCTTGCGGATATGATACTTCGTGAGATGATTTAAATGATGAAAAATCATCGATCTTCGTCAAAAAACTAAAATCGATAAATTTGTTGGTTACACCAAAATTGCGGTTAGGGCTCGATTTGACTATTGCTGCAAAATTTTTGCTCATTCTGCGCTACTGTTCAGTAAATAACTATGCACTTATATAAATACATACATATGGGTGTTTCCATGAAAATGTCAACCAGGACTGAAAAAATAAAAACAACTGAAAAGGGGTTTTAAGACGAATTAATAAGAGAAAAATACTCGAATTTTTATATTATAGAAGTATTTCAGCTTATTGGAATTTTAAAACTCAAAAATGGAAGAGTAAAACTGAATGTCCCTTCGACTCAGTTTTCTCTAATGAAATGAACTTTTTTCTCTTTCCTATTAACTAAATTAAGAGATTTGAAACATGACAATTACAAAATCAAATTAAAATCAAATTTGCAATAACAACTAACTATAAAAATGAGAAAAAGGAGAAGTTAGAGCTCGAATAACGGTAATTTTTTGATTTTCTTCTGATAGTATTCTAATGTCGCGTACGTTATGCAAAAACATTGTTTGTCTATGTCATTTGTATATTGGCAGTCGCAGGTAATGCAGATTACAATTCTTAAGCGAAAATTCTTCCAGTTAAAGATATACAGTAAAATTTTCTTTCCAACCGAAGTAAAAAAAAATGTATTAACCTTTAAAGTTTGCCGCATACGTTATTGTAAGTACGAAAATTTTAATCAAATACATCAACACCAATGTTAATTGCAAATTTTCCATTTAAATTATTTAGAATAGTTGTAAAAAAATGAAACGGTGGTGAGAAGAGTTAAAAGAAAATGAAGCAAAGCTAAAAGAGCACCAAAAAAAAAGAAGGCTGAAAGAGAGCGGGCCTATCGAAAAAGGAAGGCAGATGCAGCAAAAGAAGACGCCTTATTTCTTCAGGAAAAAACGCGTTATGTCGCGTACGTTATTGTTTTTTTATATAAAACTACCCAGAGATAATTTCTCTTAAAATATGAAAGGATTGTAAGGGTACATTATTTAGCTTAGTTTAGGAATTTTTAAAGAAAAGAAAAACTCCCTTGATTCACAGACTTTCGCATATATGCGTGTTTCCATGAAAATGTAAACCGAAAATGCAATCAAATGAATTCAAACGGCTTTATAACTTTAAATTTCGTATTCAGATGGCGGAAAAAGGTTTTGATAACGCGAAACGGTGGAGAGAACTGAACAAATTTAATTTAGTATGTGTTACTAGTAAAAATATTGTATGGGGGGAAAATCTGTCGCGTACGTTATGTCGCGTACGTTATTATAATTTTTTTTAATAAAAACTAACCAGAGATAATTTCTATTAAAAAATGGAAGGATTGTAAAGGTACATTATTTAGCTTAGTTTAGGAATTTTTAAAGAAAAGAAAAACTCTCATGATTCGCAGACTTTCGCATATATGTATATGTGCCTTAAAACCACTTCTTTTTTTGTCGCGTACGTTATCACCTTGTTTTGAACGGATATTTTCCACACCAAAGTTTCGAGGCTGCTTATTTTTTTCTCAAATATAGTACCCTTTAGTTGCAACATTACCGTAATCTTTTTTTCTGTAACTTCTATTTTTGATAGATTTACGTTACTCTATAAGCGTACGAATGTCGCGTACGGCTGTATGGAAACACCCATATAGATACACACATCTATACATACATATGTATGTGTGCATGGATATGAAATGCAGACCTTCGTTTTATTGAGTTTTCTTCTATGTAATACATACATCCATACATATTCTTATTCTATTTACGTGTGTATATTTTTGGTTTCTTATTAATATCCTTATAATGGCGAATCGAAACATTTAAAAGAAATAAAAAATTTATATGTATTGTTTTTTCTGCTTTTCTCTACTCTCAGTCTTCACCAGACGCCCACTTTTCTCATTAGTCAATCTTATCCCCATTAAGTTCCATTTATTAGATATAAAAAATAAACGCAATCATTATAATAAAATAACATGCAGATACACCATTATACTGTAAAGTGTACGCTTGGAATATACTTTAACTAAACGTATGCATGTATGTGATTTATATGTACATACATACATATATGTTACCACCACAATGCATATATTTGTGCATATTCCTACATTCCTTCCAACCGAAAAGCTTGTATCACTTACATATACATATCGTCGTTTAAAGTGCTAAACCTCGTATCAACAAAATGCAAAACCGCGTATCAGCAAAATGCAAAACCACGTATGTGAGGTTGCATAAATTATTTTTTAGAGAGTAAAAACACTCATATTTCCAAATGGTTCTCTTTTTTTATAAAGAAATCGCATATCTGGATAGCATATTTCAGGACGAATAGATAAGGATTGAGCCAAGAGCTTGTGTGAGCAAATCCAGTTTTTGGCAGCCAATGTCAGTTACGCGGTTTTACAGAATGACGATACGCGGTTTTGTACTTTAAACGACGATATGTACATATGTATGTATGCTGTATGCATAACAAAATGCATACCCAAAACAAACGCGAAAAATATCTCCCATACAACGTCGTTGAAAATTTTTCGCGATAAGTTTATCGAGATAAGCTGTTGTGAGTGATCGCGAATGAATTATTTGCACCGTCTTTCTCATTTATGAGAGGCCGACATCGGCAATGCTCGGAAATTTCTTTGCTTTTTTCGATCGCGAATGAAAAGCAGCGGGAATTTTTTCGTCGATCGAATTCCGAATGTGAGGGATGATAAATTTGTTTGCATTTTTCACTCGCGATAAAAGAATGCAAAAATTGATTTGGAATATTATCGATCGCGATAAATTTCATAATTGAATGAAAACGAATAATCATAAATGAGTGGCAACGCGACAATGGTTTTCTCGCGTTAGTTTTAAATAAAACCACTCGCGTTTTATATTTAAAACGTTGTAAATATTTTTATTTTTAATAATTAAAATATGTATAAGAACATGTATGCCAAGCTATATTTGTTTCCGTTAAACTTCCCGGTGGCCGTTTCCCCGTGTGCGCGCGTTGACTGTTGAATTTTGAGTATTTTTTCCATTTCTCTTGTGCTCTCACCAAGGAGCGATGGTAATGACAGCGCGATTAGGATTAGGGTGTGCACATTTGAATCAACGATTAAACAGTCCCCCCTGAAGAAGCGTACGTTCTTCAATCTTCCGGAGTACCTCTAGAGATGCAGCGCCGGATTCTCCCCCTGGCGAATGTCTTTTTGCGATGGATTCGCGCCTTGGCGCTGGGTTGGCAATTGTATCTCTGTGGATGGTGGCAGTATGATCTTCCGGTCTTTCGCTGTTATCCTTCGTGGTGGCGGACACCTTACACCCATGCCTACTTAAGAGTCATCTTCTTCTTATCAGTATGTCATCCTGAAATGCAAGAAAGCGAACAATTATGCAGAGGGCAGTGCCCTGTTTGTTTTTTTTTTGTTTTTTGTTTTTTTAGTATTCTTGGGACGTATAAATACACGAGTAAATAAATATTTTGGTGTGTGCTCATGGGTTAGAGCTGATGGCATTGAATGCGCTGAGTCTTATTTATTGCCCTCTATTTTCAAAGTTTTGCGGCGGAACCGCTTATCACCCAACCAAATATAGTTGCGCTATTACATTATCTTGTATTTTTCGGGTTCCGGGTTGGAGAATTTGTGGAAGTATGTCACTTCCAATAACCAGATCTATGGGCGCTGGTTTGCTTAAATGGGCGGCAGCTAGTTCATGGGCATTGAACTGTTTAATAAATTCAGGACTTACAGAGGAAGTCGCTAAGTGCTCCGTTAATTGCTTGAGTATGACAGCTTTTGTAGTTATCTTCCGCTTTGCCTTACGGGGAGTTATATTTAGTGCACATACGTTCTTAGTGCGTTTTGAGTTACATCCACCAATTGTAAATTCTTCGGTTGGGAACTTCAACCTCTTTTGAGCTGCTGACGAAATAAAAGTTCTATGGGACCCTTGGTCAAGCAATGCTCTGAGTTGAAACTGTTCTCCTCGATGCTCTATTGTCACTATTGCAGTTGGGAGGAGAACTTCCTTTTCTTTGGCAATTTGGAGCGAGTGAACATGCGCGGAGTTGGAGCAGGTGGGTTGCTTATCCGGCTTGTAGCTTGTTAACTCTTGGGGGTAATCTTTGGTGATCGCATGCGCTGTGCTGTGTTGCGCTATTACTTTTTGAGTTTGCGGATTAGGTGGGTGGTGATCATAGGGGATCCCTTGCTCTTTATTTTGTGGGCTGTGGCCCTTTGGGAATGACCACAGCTTTTATTTATTTGTCGCTTGGGGTTAATCGACTTCTTAAGATTTTTTTTTATGCTAGCCTTTTTGGAATGGCCTTTATTTGAATGAACATGCAGTAACGAGTTATGTCTTTTTTGACAATACATGCATGCGAATTTTGACTTGCATTCTGCCAAACTATGATTGAAAGCAAGGCAGTTGGGACATAATTTATGCGTTTTGACAAATTGTATGCGCTTCTGTGTATAGAATTTTTTAAATATGGTGCATCTCTTCATTGGATGTGGGGTGTCGCATAAGTAACAGGAAAACACCATGTTGGAATTCGTTGGAAAAGTCTTTATCTTATTTTGAGCTTTCATTAGATTAGAAGTCTTGCTTTTCTAACACTTGAAATCTGGACCTTAGGAATTCGTCCATTTGAGACCATGAGGGAAGATCCTTTCTGGAAGGCAGTGATTGCTCCCAAAGTAGTCGGGTATCTTTGGGTAATTTGGATACGCATATATGTATGAGTATGGGGTCCCAGCTGTCTGTCAAAACCTTTGGAGTATTTAAAATGGACAGACATGTTTTTATTTTACTTTGGAAGTTAATAATTTGTTTACTATCTTCTTCGTGAATACTAGGAAGATTCATTAAGCCTTGGATTTGGTTGTCCACTAATGTGCGTTTATTTTCGAAACGCTCGCTTAATGCTTGCAATGCCAGGTCAAAATTCTCGCCGCTAAGAGGGAATTGCTTGACGCTTGTCCGGCTTGCCCTTTTGTTTTATACCACAGATGGTATAATTTTTGAGCGAATGATAATTGGGGGTGGTTTATGTAGACGGCTGTAAACATATCCCGGAATGATTGCCATTCTTCATAACCACCGTGGAAAATCTTTGTATCACATGGCGGGAGTTGCAGATGCATGTGAGGATTTTCTTCTGTGTGCGAATGCTGTGCTTCCCGGGAGTGAGAACTTGGGGAACTTATAGCTCGGATCAATTTGAGTTGATCTAAGATCTTCGCTTTAGTCATTTCATAAGTATCAATACTAAATTGATACTTGCCTTCCGCCAACGCCAAAAAATCATTTGGAAGGTCTTCATCATCCTTTTGGAAAATTGGGTCATATGCGGCTTGTAAACGCGCTCAGAGATTGTCAATAGTTTTTTTCTTTTAGTTTGAGGGCCTACTCTGTGAATTCCTCTATGGGAGAAGAGGAGAGTCTGGCACAATATCTCATGAAGCCATCATTTTCAATGTTAAATTTTTGCACACACGGGTCATGAGATTTTCCTCTTTCTGAGCTCTTTGCTTCGGTAGAAGTCTGAAGCTTTTCCACTGTTTTCGAGGGAGTTGCTTTCCTTGCAATTATGGAAATAATTTTGGGGCTTTGTTCAGTTGGCATTTTTATACTTAATTTTTTTAGTACGCGAAGGATGCTCTTGGTTGAGCAATTTGTTGTTAATTGGGTGTTTTTGTGGACTGTATGTATTTAAATGTATGTATATTTGTGACCTGTGAATTTTTCCACCGGGTTTTATTAATTATTTTGGTTTTATATGTATATTTATATATATATTTTTTTTTAAAAGTGGTCGAGAGTCAATATATTTTTTTAGGAAATTGTAAATGTGCTACTGGGTATTACCACCTAATTTACTACTGGTTTCACTTACTTAATATATTTAAATACTTTTATAAGTATGTATTTATGTATCAACCTATATATAAGTGCAGCGCAATTTGTTTCAATACGTAATGAAAATTCATGCGTTTGTAGGTAAGAACATGTACACATGCGATCGATTATGCGAAAGTGTGAACAACAAAGTGTGTTAAATGACCAAAACAATAGTTAGCACTGCTGGGAGCGCAGAGTTCTAATTTATTGGTTCTGTAATACAGAATCTGTATGTATGTATGGGCATATGTTTGTGCAGCTGCAGCGTACTAAATGTTTATGGGGCGAAAAATAAGCGCAAAATGTAAGCCAAAAATATTTGTTAGGAGGTGAGACATGGGCGTAGCCAGGTAGGGGTGCTCGAGCCCCCCCTAACTTTCAAATTTACAACAATATGACAATAGCTTGTTTATTAATTTTGCTTTTGTATTTACGTATGTATGTATTTGTATATTTATGTATTTATGTTCATTAGAGTGGTCCAAAAAAATAAAGTCGGAGTTTTAATGCCGGCACACCCTAGGATTGATCTTAATCGAAAAAAAATAA
>NW_016159431.1:2688-8492 GCF_001687245.7 Rhagoletis zephyria | reverse complement strand
GTTTTAATGCCGGCACCCCCTAGGATTGATCTTAATCGAAAAAAAAAAAAAGCCCAATTTTTTTTTTTTAAATCAAAAAAATATTTAGGGAGTGCTCAAAGCGCTCAAAGTTTTCCATGTATTTTATATAGAGAAAATAACATCTTTTCGTAGAAATAGTGTAAAATTCTTGAAAATAAATATTTTTCGATCGGAAAACTTTACTTATCTTCAGGAGACTCCCAGTAATAATACTCAATGATTTTTTTTTATTTTTTCATGGTAACTATATTTTATAGGTCCTCCAAAGCCCTTAGAAAANCATTAGAGTGGTCCAAAAAAATAAAGTCGGAGTTTTAATGCCGGCACACCCTAGGATTGATCTATATCGAAAAAAATATACCCCAATTTTTTTTTATTATTGAAATCAAAAAATATTTAGGGAGTGCTCAAAGCGCTCAAAGTTTTCCATGTATTTTATATAGAGAAAAAAACATCTTTTCGTAGAAATAGTGTAAAATTCTTGAAAATAAATATTTTTCGATCGGAAAACTTTACTTATCTTCAGGAGACTCCCAGTAATAATACTCAATGATTTTTTTTTATTTTTTCATGGTAACTATATTTTATAGGTCCTCCAAAGCCCTTAGAAAATGCAATGGGGGGACCAATAAAAAATCTTTTATCATAAAAAATGGTTAAATAAACAATTGGATATTAATACTGAAGAGAACCGCAGTTTTCCGGTCGAAAAATATTGATTTTCAAGAGTTTTATACCATTTCTACGAAAAATTGTTTTTTCTCTATATAAAATACATGGAAAACTTTGTGCGCTTTGAGCACTCCCTAAACATTTTTTGATTTCAAAATAAAAAAATATGGGTATATTTTTTTCGGTATACAACAATCCTAGGGGGTGGCGGCATTAAAAATCCGACCTTATTTTTTGTACATACATTTTTGGAATACTTTAATGTACATGTACAGATTAAAGTTCTCTATTTCTTTGTTTTTTGCAATGTCAAAAATATACATGTATGTATATATGTATGTATGTGTGCTAGGTAAGTACCCTGCAAAAAATTGTGCGACTAATCTCTAAAGAGAGTATTCCGAGATTACTCTCAATCGGGTACAATTGGGCATTAATTAGTCGCAACTAGTCTCATACGGGCACTAATGAAGATCAATTAGTCTCGACTCATCCCTTATGGGTATAATTGGAGATCAATTAGTCCCCAACTCAGCTCTAACGGGTACTATTAACGATTTAATGATATGTACGCACTTAGTCAATGAAATTTTATGTGCGGCGTTGGCACGCAGAGAGAGTATTCGCCTAACAAAACTGAGCACCCCGGTTCGAATCTCAGCTGGCGCAAATTTTTTTTTTTTTGTTTTTAAAGTGACTAGTCGCTTTTTATACCCATTCGGTTGTAAAGGTTAACAATTAGTCTCTTCATAGGACATGCTCGAACAAAAGCGAACAGTTCATTCCATATAAAGAGATCAAAAGTGGTATTAGTCGCATGCTCCTTTGCGATTGCTCCCGGAGTCATCCCGGACTAGTCCAATTTTTTGCAGGGTAGCAATGAAATGTACATACATATGTATGTTATTCTTACGCCCCTTTAGTCTTTGCCGCTTTCTGACCTCTCTGCAGTTATTATGTTGATGAGGACTTGCGATTCTGTTTGATGTCACTGGGTAATTGCTGAGCTCCTGATATTGATGTTCGTGCTGTTTTTCATCATTATAGGCTATATTTTTGGCGGTACCACTATTTTTTGTTTGCTTCAATCCTGGTTTTGTTGGTAGTTTTAAATCTGATTTTTCGTTAATTTTGTACACTTTTTTTGTTTGTTTTCTCTTGTTTTGTGATATTTGTTTTTGATCGTATGCAAAAAATGTTTACTTTTTGAGTTTTTTATAGTTTTTTTTTTTGTTTTCAGTTCACTGTTTTTTGTATTTGTTTTAACTTTGGATTTATTAAATGTTTGCTTGTATATGTATGTATGTACACCTTTAAGAGACCCAGTCTAATGTTTACTCCACTTAACTTTTTTTTGCAATCACTTTCGTCTGTATGTCCATAGGTGCCTTTCCTTATGGCGAAGAAGGACCATGGCAACGCGAATAGTTTCTTCGCGTTCGTTTTAAATAAAGTGAAAACGCTCGCGTTTTGGATAAAACGTTATAAATGTTTTGTTTTAACTAAATTACTAAGTATATTAACAAAATATATGTGTAGAAATGGGGTGGCCGTTTTCCCGTGTCCGCTCGATTAGACGTTTGATTTTGGAGTGTTTTTTCCTTTTCTCTTGTGCTCTCACCAATAAGCGAGGGTAATGACCAGTGTTGCCAGGTCTTCGGCATGAGAAAACGTCCCTCTTGGTCTAAAAAAACGTCATTTCCTAACCAAAAACGTCTTTTTCAGTTGAATGTACAAAAAACTGTTGTTATTAAACTTTTATTGTATACAAAGGTACGCTTACGTTTTTTTGGCGGTTAGGGCTCGATATGTACGTAATGTATATTAAAATGTCATTTCGACAGATCACATTTAAAATTCATTGTAAACTGGTTGTTAATATAAAAATAGTTTTATACATAAACTTGTGAACAGCTGATTATGTCATCAATATTTTCATCGATTTTGGCTGTTTCTCTTTCGTTTATTTAATGTTTATTATTTTTCCAAGCTCATTAACAAACAAAACATAAATCCACAAAAATTTTGCAAAAATTACAAACAATCTGCAAATTTTCAGCTAGATTTTCCACTTTTTATTCAGAGTTTTTAGATTTTTTTTTGAGTATGCAGTTTAATAGCCCATTAGATTTCAGGGCAACAATGTGCAAGTTTAAAGGGGCTAAATAATCGCGTTGATTTTTAATCTTTTTTTTTTCTTGTAGACGTTTGGTTAGGGGCTCGGTTGTCGAAAATGCTAAATTACGTTCTGCTAAGAAGGAGCATAGCAATAGGTCCCTTCAATATCAAAAAATTGTTACGAATTGTTGCTAGTACTTGCAAGTTTTTACTGGGAATGCATTCAATAACCCAAAATAATTGCAAGAGGGAGCGAATTCGAGAGCGTAACAACCCGAGAGAGCTTCAAATTCTTGCAAGTAAACATTTTACTAGCAGGAATTTGCAGGAGTCAAAAAGTAAGGTTATGTTTCAAATTCAAATGTAAACAAACTGTTTAAGAGGATGATTTGATGAAACATAATTAGTGAAATGAAAATATGGATGAAAAATTTAAATCTATTGTATATTTTTTTATTTTTACGACGATGGGAACTATTCAGAATTAAAAAGAAAACTGCGCTCTAAAACTTAACCGTCAGAAAGTGTCAAAATGGCTTCAGCTGCAAGTTTTTACTAGTTTTGCGTTCAATAACTTTTCCTGAAAATTTCCTCTTGCTCTCAATTTTACTCTCTATTTTTCTTTTACGCTCTCACTGCAAGTACTTACTGGAAAAGTTATTATTCATATTCATATTTCAGACTTTTTTGTGTTCATTACATTTTCAATGAAGTCTTAAAAAAGTCGCCTACTCTTTTCTGACATTTTGTGCTGCACAGCTTTTTTGATGCTTTTGCGAGCGTGCCTGCTGCAATAGATCGGATTTTCCTGAATTGGCTTTTAATGTGCAATTGCAAACATTACAGCAAGTCTCGTAACCTCAAGTGTTTAAACAACCAGCCTTTGAACACGGGATCCTTAGTCCAAGAATCCAGAAAAAATCTTTTGAAGCAGCTGCAGCAAAACACAAAGATTGTAAAGATTTATTAGGAAAATAATTCAAAATCAGTTCTACTAAGATTTAGTAACAAAGAAATTTACTGGGAAGTTAAAAAACGTAATTTTTTACACAAAAAACGTCCAAACGTCAACAGGGTACAAAAAACGTCCAAATAACGTAAACGTCAACCTGCCAACGCTGGTAATGACAGCGCGATTAGGATTAGGGTGTGTACATTTTAATCAACGATTAAACAATGAGAATTTCCGAACCCTGGTAATAATAACTCATAATATAGATAACGCACTCACACAATTTAACATATAACACAATTTTATTAAAATCAGATGAGTTCTACTATATATTTTTCCTTACCAAATACTTGAATTATGAACCGCAAATTATTTAACAGTACTTTCAACGCAACTTACTTTAAACTCACTCAAACAATTTACTTAGAACTTGATTTCCATACGTAAAAAAGGAAATAAAAATGCATTTAAAGCTTTAATTTGCTATTTTTGGGTTGATTCAAGATTTTTACAAAAGTCTTATCCACACGTTTGTTAGTTTTACAAAGAACTAGCCAATGCCCGCTTACTTCGCGGCGCCTAATAAGAACTTTTGCGTGGGCCTATGCAAAAATAACATTTAAAATAAAAACCGGTCTGGAAAGCAAAAAAATTTAAACAACTAAAGAGCAGAATCCTCCTCATACATAGGCCAAAAATAGCAGCGCTTTTATGCCAAATGGAATACTAGTCCCTTTAGATGTCACGAGCTTTGGCGAAGGTATTATTTCCACCTGTAAAATCTCTGCCAAGCGTGCATAATCTCCTTTGATCTTGCAACAAAATGAAACGTTTTCCCTTACATTCGTGTGAATATCGTTCACATGAAGCCATTGATATACCAACCGTGTTCCTTCTTGGACGGATGTGATCGAATCTTTCCTTGCCAATTCGCCACCTTTATGAAGTAGTTTGTTTGAGTCTTACAGCTGCAATAATGGCCGCCCGAGCAATTTCGTTAAGATCGCAAGATCGCATTAAGGGTGTAATGGGGCGTCAGACAAAGGTGCGCTTACACAATTTCACTAAGCCATCTGAAAAGTAAAATCGTATAAAATAAACATAGGGCCCATGCAGACATGCAAACTCATGCGGTTTTTATATATTACGGCTGCAGCGCCATCCTGGGTCCCTTTTCTGCAAAACGATTGCTTATCATGAAATGAATACGCATTATTAATTTCAACCAGGTTGTATTAAAAATAAGGATTTTCTAAATATCTCGACTCCAGCACCACCCAGCGGCTCCATTTTTAGCAAACGAATTCATCATACATGTGGCTCACATTGCGAATTTGAACGAAATCAGTCAATAAATACGACTCTTATAAATGACTCAATTCCAGGACCACCAAGCGAATTTTCTAGTAGTTAGTCTATGATAGGACCATATGTGAAAGGCATAACCTCGGACAATTTGACTGAACTCTATCCAGTTGCTTTGTGTGTTTAGTCCGAACAACACAAACAGCTACCATTTTATGTATACTAGAGTTCCAGTTACTGTCGAAATTCGACAGTTTTTCTAGTTGAAGAAGCCTTGGAGAGGTTTTCTAACTTAACACGTAGCGATACTTATACGGTACAAATTAACTAACCGGAAAATCTTCTGCTAAAACGTAACTAATTTTTATTTTATCTGAGAAGGTCTTTGGAGGACTTCGGCAGGACTTGGAATTGACCCGACACATTCAAGTTTATCGATAAATTTCGATGATTTGATACATATCGATAGTTCGATGAATTTCAAGAACACTAAAATTCGATAACTCAACAAAAACGGTGTTTTTGGTTTTGAAATCGGTAACTTTACCTTGGTCTTCATCTTTGTTTTTATCTTTCACATCTTTACTTATATCCTTTTCTTTTTCTATTCACGTAGATGAGATGAGGTGCGATGACGTAATAAGATGTGAAGTGATTTTATGTGATGTGATAGGATGTCATGTCATGTGTTGTCATATCCTCTTATGTCATGTCATATGATGTCATACCATATGAT
>NW_016159431.1:0-2053 GCF_001687245.7 Rhagoletis zephyria | reverse complement strand
AACTGTTAAATAGTTAGATTCACAGCCTGTTTTAACTTGAAGTTTTGATGAAGCTATGTTTTCTATAATATACATATATGCTCAAAACAACGCGGAGTAAGCCATTTTTGCGAGTACAGTAATTTTCGTCATGTGTCGTAAGCACTTTTTGAAATGAAATCTTCCGCGATGACATGCCCAAGTAGCAATATTTCTCTGTGATGAGCATTTCGCTTGCGATACAAGTAAGTAAGTGCGTTATTCAAAACATACATATGTAGCTGTGTCAAATTTCAGGACGTTGGGTGAAGCGATTCCAGCGATAAGCTATATGAGAATTTCAGTTTGTATGGGAGGTGCCGCGCCCCCTTTCCCAATAGCTCCCATTTTTCGCCATTAGTAGGGTATTTATGCATCCGTGCCAAGTTTCAGTTACCCAGCATAGTTGGTTAAAGAGGTATATTGGTGCCCTCAAAAAGGGGTTTCAAAATTTTATTGCGAAGTATGCATATGTGTATGTGTATATATCCATCATTCTCCCACTGGCCTCCTATCGTGTAATTTTTTAGCCCAAATTTTCCTTTTCAATTGGCTGACAAATGTTCCAAATATAAGCCAAATCTGCAACTAAATGTAGTTTTTAGGAATATCCCGACCCAAGCGCCACCTAGCGATTAAATTTTTAGTCGAATATTTCTTTTCAAGGTGCTGATATATTTTCTAAATATGAACGAAATCGGTCCAGCCGTTTGGTAGTTTAGTGACATACAATATACGGAAAACTCTATAAAATTGTGAAATCGTGACGTCTCAGCTTACTTAAATTTTTGGCAACAACAACAAAAACTTTTGATTTTTTTATCGAAAAGCATTCCACACGAAGATCCCAAAAAGTACTTTTTACAGAATGGAAATCAGAAAGATAGCTCAATCCGATTTAAAAATTTAGGAGAAAATGGTTCCCAGTCGAATGATGCTTGCCTAGCTATGTCTATGTATATAGATGCAGCCATTCCAATGACTACCATTTTTAGCCGTAACTTGCTGTCGCTTGTGTAGACCGCTCATCGCAAGGATGAACTGTTAAATAGTTAGATTCACAGCCTGTTTTAACTTGAAGTTTTGATGAAGCTATGTTTTCTATAATATACATATATGCTCAAAACAACGCGGAGTAAGCCATTTTTGCGAGTACAGTAATTTTCGTCATGTGTCGTAAGCACTTTTTGAAATGAAATCTTCCGCGATGACATGCCCAAGTAGCAATATTTCTCTGTGATGAGCATTTCGCTTGCGATACAAGTAAGTAAGTGCGTTATTCAAAACATACATATGTAGCTGTGTCAAATTTCAGGACGTTGGGTGAAGCGATTCCAGCGATAAGCTATATGAGAATTTCAGTTTGTATGGGAGGTGCCGCGCCCCCTTTCCCAATAGCTCCCATTTTTCGCCATAAGTAGGGTATTTATGCATCCGTGCCAAGTTTCAGTTACCCAGCATAGTTGGTTAAAGAGGTATATTGGTGCCCTCAAAAAGGGGTTTCAAAATTTTATTGCGAAGTATGCATATGTGTATGTGTATATATCCATCATTCTCCCACTGGCCTCCTATCGTGTAATTTTTTAGCCCAAATTTTCCTTTTCAATTGGCTGACAAATGTTCCAAATATAAGCCAAATCTGCAACTAAATGTAGTTTTTAGGAATATCCCGACCCAAGCGCCACCTAGCGATTAAATTTTTAGTCGAATATTTCTTTTCAAGGTGCTGATATATTTTCTAAATATGAACGAAATCGGTCCAGCCGTTTGGTAGTTTAGTGACATACAATATACGGAAAACTCTATAAAATTGTCAAATCGTGACGTCTCAGCTTACTTAAATTTTTGGCAACAACAACAAAAACTTTTGATTTTTTTATCGAAAAGCATTCCACACAGAAGATCCCAAAAAGTACTTTTTACAGAATGGAAATCGGTTCAGCCGTTTGATCAGGCATCGCGGTCATACGAAATTCATTTAATTTTTATAGATATATAGATATAGATGTAGATATAGATATAGATATAGATATAG
>NW_016159430.1:82306-86099 GCF_001687245.7 Rhagoletis zephyria | reverse complement strand
CCAAAGTAGCGGTACCACTGACGGCGCCACCTTTGTTCGCTGCACTGTGAATATATATTGTATGTATATTTTGAAACNGGCGCCACCTTTGTTCGCTGCACTGTGAATATATATTGTATGTATATTTTGAAACCCGTTTTTTCTGTTCGCAAATCTCGAGAACGGCTTCACGGATTTTTTGAAGTGAAACTTCTTAGGCGGCTGTATCGCAAAAATGGAGTGAAATTTTTAAAACTGAAAACATGAGTGAGAAGGAAGATACAGGTAGTATAGGGAAGGGGAAAAAAGAAATAAAGCGACGCATGACGGGTACGAGTACCTAAATATCGCACACCGTCTTCAAAAGAGTCACAACTCAAAATTTGGTAGTTTGGATATTATGAGCTAAAAATGTACACAGAGCTTCTATTTACCTCTCAGCAAAAACTGGAGCAAAGTTTTGTTATAATTTGTTAAAAAAACCTTAGGTAAAGTCGCCCTTGCCCATATGATTATCATGTGCTAAGAAATAGTAGTTGCGTTCCCTAACTCGCAAGAAGTTGCAAGAATTTACAGGAATTTACCAGAAAGCGTTCCCGTACTCGGTTCTCTGGCTTCTTTTGCCTTTTGACAGTTTTACAGGTTTTAACCCTGGGGAACGCAACTAGTTTTTCGCATTTTCTGACAAACGTATTATTTTGAGGTGTGACTCTTTTGAAGACGGTGTGCGATATATATATGTATATGTATTATTGAACGCACGTATGTATGTATACATATATATACCCTATAAACATTTTGGCGAACGTTCGAAAATTACCTTCGATATCCAATATGAATATCGAACTGAGAACGAACTCATAAGCAACCTTAGTTTTCCAACCTTCATAGTGTATTGGAAACACATTCGAGATGGGTTCGGAAAAAAATGAAAACCATAGTAACAAGAGAGGAAGTGAAATCTAGCTAATTTTCAAAGGGAAATATAATACAATCACTCTCTCTCATTAAAATTTTAATTCAATAATGGGCTGGATTTCGAATTCATAACGAAGGAAAAATTCATTGGATAACGAAGGTTCCATTTTGCTGGAGAATGGCCTAGTTCTCGAATCGAATACTAACCTATTCCACATTCATTATCGAAGGTGAGACTCGAAAAAAAGTTAATTTTCCAATATTTTCGAATTGTTAACCAAGCCCAATGTTTCTTGGGTATGTATACATATATATGTAGGTATGAACGAACTCATTGCGCATTTCAGCTGTGCCGCTACCAAGCAATCTTACTAAAACTATAAATGTGAAAGTTTGTATGTTTGGATGTTTGGGAAATCATCACGCGGAAACGACTGAACGGATTTGCATGAAATTTGGTACGCAGATAGGTTATGGGCCAGATTGGTTAAGAGGCTATTTTTTAAGAGTTTCCACCTGTTAAAAAAGTTTTATTTATTTAATATGCGGGAACGACTGAATGGAATTGCATGAAAATTTGCACACAGATAGCTTATGACCTAGATTGGAAAATAGGCTACTTTTCTTAAAAGTTGCCACATGTTGAAAAAGTTTAATTAAATTAATACGCGTAAAGTAGCGTAGGCTACTTTTTTAAGAGTTACCACGTATANATTTGCATGAAAATTTGCACACAGATAGCTTATGACCTACAGTGGAAAATGGGCAAATTTTTTGGAAGAGTTGCCACATGTTGAAAAAGTTTAATTAAATTAATACGCGTAAAGTAGCGTAGGCTACTTTTTTAAGAGTTACCACGTATAAGAAATGTTTAATTTAATTAATACGCGGAAATGAGTGAACTAATTTGCATGGAAGTTTTCACACAGATAGCTTATAAGCTAGGTTGAAAAATATGCTACTTTTTTTAAGAGTTACCACCTGCTAAAAAAGTTTAATTAAATTAATACGCGGAAAAGGCTGAACGGATTGGCATGAAATTTTGCAAGCAGATAGCTTATGACCTACAGTGGAAAATAAGCTAATTTTTTGGAAGAGTTGCCACCTGTTAAAAAAGGTGTGATTAAATTAATACGCGGAAACGACTTAACTGATTTGCAATACATTTCGCACAGATAGCTTCCCTGCAAAAAATGGAACTAATCCGGGATGACTCCGGGAGCAATCGCAACGGAGCATGCGACTAATACCACTTTTGATCTCTTTATATGGAATGAACTAATCGCATTTGTTCGAGCATTTCCTATGAAGAGACTAATTGTTCACCTTTATACCCGAACGGGTATAAAAAGCGACTATTCACATTTAAAAAATAAAAATAAAAATTTGCGCCAGCTGAGATTCGAACCGGGATGCTCAGTTTTGTTAAGCGAATACTCTCTCTGTGTGCCAACGCCGCACATGGAATTTGATTGTCTAAGTGCGTACATATCATTAAATCGTTAATAGTACCCGTTAGAGATGAGTTGGGGACTAATTAATCTCCAATTATACCTATAAAGGATGAGTCGAGACTAATTAACCTCCATTAGTACCCTTATGAGACTAGTTGGGAATAATTAATGCCCAATTGTACCCGATTGAGTAATCTCGGAATACTCTCTTTAGAGATTAGTCACACAATTTTTTGCAGGGTTATGACCAGAGGTGGGCACTACCACAAACAAGCGATCGCTAAAAGTGAGAATGTGTTAGTGTGCCTAATTCCCCTGCAAAAAATTGTGCGACTAATCTCTAAAGAGAGTATTCCGAGATTACTCTGAATCGGGTACGATTGGGCATTAATTACTCCCAACTAGTCTCATACGGGTACTATTGGAGATCAATTAGCCTCGACTCATCCCTTATGGGTATAATTGGAGATCAATTAGTCCCCAACTCATCTTTAACGGGCACTATTAACGATTTAATGATATGTACGCACTTAGTCAATGAAATTTCATGTGCGGCGTTGGCAAACAGAGAGAGTATTCGCCTAACAAAACTGAGCACCCCGGTTCGAATCTCAGCCGGCTCAAATTTTTATTTTTTAAAAGTGACTAGTCGCTTTTTATACCCGTTTGGGTATAAAGGTGAACAATTAGTCTCTTCATAGGACATGCTCGAACAAAAGCGATCAGTTCATTCCATATAAAGAGATCAAAAGTGGTATTAGTCGCATGCTCCTTTGCGATTGCTCCCGGAGTCATCCCGGATTAGTCAGTAAATTATTTTAAAATCTTATTATAAATGCCAACAAAATCTATTGGAATTCGCTAATTTATCTTTTGCATAATATTATTATTGTGTATATATATACCTATATATTATACATAATATTATGGATAATGATGTTGTAATCTATACAAAATAAAAAATAAATAATAAAAACGAAATTCATATTCATAAGAAAACGAAAAGTGAACATATGTACATACCCTATAATAAACGCTAATGAGATCTAACGGAAACCTCTAATTTTAATGAAGATTGTTCTTGCTATTCCACATTTGATTAATGATACTTGAAGTACCGTTTTGTATTACTAAGGTCGGTGTTATGCAGACAAACTTTTGTTTGCCAAGTTAAATGGCGGCTGCTTAGTTCGCTCGGCGGTGGTTATGTCGAGTTTGGCACAGGGTTGCACGTTCATTATGGTTTTCATGGCTATTGCCAACACGAAATGAAAATTTCAGATGTACATAACGCGCACAATAAATATATTTTTATGATATCGTATAGGCAATTAACTGTGCCCTAATCTTTGAAGCTCCTACAGCATAAATTCAGTTCTCTGGCTTTCGGTATCACGGCAATTTTTTTGTATAACAACAATTATCTAAAATTTTTGTATATG
>NW_016159430.1:53514-72064 GCF_001687245.7 Rhagoletis zephyria | reverse complement strand
TTTTTTTTTTAATTTTAGTTAATAATTAGTAAAAGAAAACAATGCCGCGTCGATTTAACGTAACAAGACAGAGTGCGAGACTTAGATACAGAAGATGGCGTACTTTACATAGGGAACTGAATAGGGTCAATGCTTCTTATGATCATTATGTAAATGAAACGAATGATAATGGGAACAATAATAATAATGTTAGCGTAAATTTAATTGAAACTAATAGTAATGTGAACAATAATGTAAATAATGAAACTATTGCGATTGATTTACTTTCCCATTTTAAAGTTGCTTTGTCAATTGTACCAGGAAATTTCAATATATATACGTGTGGAGAAATGAATTTTAAATGTATTAGTTGCAATGCCAAGCATTTCGAATCAGAGATAACTAATCGTGATATGCATATTTTCACATCCTGTTGCCACAAGGGAAAAGTACGTTTGCAACCAATAGCACAAAATGAATTTTTTAAAGAATTATGTACAAATTTAAATTCGGTTGAGTCTAACTTAAAAAGAAGAGCCGTTCAAAATTTTAATAATATACGAAAATATAATTGGGCTTTTGCTATGGTTAGTGCACACTCGAAAATTAATTAATCCGTTGCCCGTGGAGTATATCACTTTAAGATTCATGATATTTTTTACCATCGATCTGGACCTTTAACAGCAGGTTATAATGAGTTGCCGGTATATGCACAGTTGTATTTCTATGACGTTGAAACTGCTACAAATTATTGCCTTCAAAAAAGTTAAAATTCTGATTGCTGTCCAGAATTAATGAAACAAATCGCCCATCAATTAAATGCAGTTAATCCATATGTTCAGTCTTTTGTTTCAATGTATGAATTCACAAACCAACCTGGCAACCAATACAAAGGAATTCATATGGAAATCAAAGTAGCTCGAGATTCTGACTTGAGACGTTATAATGATGCTACTACAACTGATGTTGCTGTTATCTTCACGTCAAGGGACGGTGAACCCCCCTTGATAGACAAATCCAAAAAAATCCTTTAGTAGAAATTCCACTGGTCACAATTTGAAACATGTTTCCATTTTAAGTGATTCATTGGATCCACTTGCTCACCCACTTTTATTTCCAAATGGAGATAAAGGGTGGAAGATGAATATGCCTCATAGTGTCCAAAATACTTCCACAAATAGTGTACATCGATCAACAATAACAATGTTACAATATGCGTGTTATAGAATTGCATTGAGAGATGATTTCAGTTTGTTGCACAAATCTCAGAAACTATTCTTGCAGTGGATTGTAGATATGTACGTACGAATTTAAAGTAGTAGACTTAAGTTTATCAGAAATAACCAACGAAATTTAAGATCCGATTTGTATGATAATTTAACTGATTTTTTAAATGATGGTGATAATGATAGTACTTCTGTTGGGAGAAAGGTGATTTTACCATCTACCTTTATTGGCTCCCCACGGCATATGCATCAAAATTATTTGGATGCAATGTGCATTGTTCAGCATTTCGGAAAACCATCACTTTTCATTACCATGACATGCAATCCAAATTGGAAAGAAATTCAGCATAGCATTGATGACGGAGAAAAAAGTTTTTTTAGACCACACATAGTTGTGCGTGTGTTTAAATTAAAATTAAAAGAATTAATCAATGATTTAATTTCTAAAGATATATTTGGTAAAGTGGTAGCATTAATTTATACAATTGAATTTCAGAAGAGAGGATTACCACATGCCCATATTTTATTGACCTTAAGTGATGAAGACAAAATTGTTGGAGCTTCTGATATAGACAGGGCTGTGTGTGCCGAAATACCTGACAGAAATTTGCATCCATAATTGTATGACTTTGTTACAACTCATATGATGCATGGGCCATGCGGTTCAATGAACGAAAATGCAGTCTGTATGCGTGATGGAAAATGCACAAAAGAGTTTCCAAAGGCATTTAATCAATTTACACGAGAGGCAGTTAACGGGTATCCCTTATACAAAAGAAGTGATAATGGAGTTAGTGTTAATGTCAGAAATAGCGATTTAGATAATCGTTATGTAGTTCCGTATAATCCCTATCTGCTTGCTAAATTTAATTGTCACATAAATGTTGAAGTATGTACTACAGTAAAAAGCGTTAAGTACATATATAAATACGTATACAAAGGGTACGATTATGCAACAATTGAAGTTGGTGAAGATGGCGGTTCTGAAGCTCACATAGATGAAGTTAAAAATTTTTTGAATTGCAGATACGTTGGTTCCAGTGAAGCTATCTGGCGCATTTATGAACTGCCAATGCATTATCAGTCACACACAATCGTCCGGCTGAACATTCATTTGTCTGGTAGAAATATAGTTTATTTTAATGGTGGGGAAAATCAGGAAGAAATGCTACCGAATATACGTCAAGCTGTAGCTGATGTGAGGCGAACAAAATTATTAGCTTTTTTCTTATTGAATCAAAAAGATACAGCAGCACATGAGTTTAAATGTACAGTAATACCATTGCATTATACGTGGATTGATAAAGAGAAAAAGTGGCGAAAAAGGTTACGAGGTGGAAACAAAATTATTGCTCGAATGTTTTCAGTTTCGCCAAAAGATATTGAGTTGTTTCATTTAAGGTTGTTGCTTTTGCATTCAACTGGAGCAAAATCTTTCGTAGACCTTAAAACTCATAATGGTGTTGTTTATGACTCATTTTTAGAGGCGTGCCATGCTCGCGGTATTGCATTCAATGAAAATGAATGGCACAAGTGTTTGAATGAAGCCAAAATATTTCAAAGTCCAAAACAGTTGCGCAATATGTTTGGTTTTATTTGTGCGTTAAATCTTCCACCAAATGCACTACAATTGTGGCAGGAATTCAAAAACCCTTTATGTGAAGATTTCTTAATTTGTTATGACGCAGAAATTGCATACAGTAGAGGTTTATTAGAAATTGAAGAAATCTTGATAACTCATAATATGAGTTGTGGATCTGTTGGTTTACCGACTCCGAATGCAATTTCAGATAATTATGTTGATCATTTTGATTTTAGACATGAGGAAGAAAAATTTAATCAATTTTACTTGGAAGCGAATGAAGAGCAACAATATGTCATTGATCAAGTTATTCAGGAAGTATTACAACACAACACTGGATGTATTTTGCTTGACAGCTTACGCTGGTTGCGGTAAAACATGTACACAGAGTGCAATTATTCATAAATTGCAATCAATTAATCTTCGGTGCATTGCTACTGCGTTTAGTGGGATAGCCTCAACGTTGCTGATTGGAGGTAAAACACTACACAATGTTTTTAAACTACCCATCCCAATTTTAGACACTTCAGTTGCCAATATTTCTGCTGGAAGTAGTTATGCAAATTATATAAAAACAGCATCATTAATTATCATAGATGAAATATCCATGTGTCCTTTAGGAGCTTTGAAGGTTATTGATAGTTTATTGAGAGATTTAGCAGACGGTGGTGATAAAACAAAGCTGTTTGGTAATAAAACTATTCTTATGTGTGGAGATTTTCGGCAAATATTGCCCGTAATTCCACAAGGAAATCACATAGTTTTAATAGAAAATTGCGTCACGAGTTGGGATCAATTCCAATTCATTCGTAAGTTTACACTTAAACAAAATATGAGAGCACTCCCAGAAGAAATTGAATTTATTGAATTTCTTAAGAAAATCGGCAATGGTGAAGAAACAGTGTTTCGCCATTTTGGTGATGGTATGATACAAATACCACAAAACATCATTGGCAATGTAGAAAATATTATATCCGATATTTACGAAAATGTTTCTGAAAATATTCTTTCTGATGCTACACTTAATTCTGTTATATTATCCACTAAAAATGAACACTGTGCAGAAATAAACAACAAAATTATAAGTCTCATCGATGGTGAACAAAGAATTTACCATAGCTGTGATAAAATTATTTCTGATGATGAAAACGAAAGAACAAATTATCCTGTGGAATTTTTGAATTCATTGTATGTTAGTGGATTTCCGCCACATAAATTAATTTTAAAACCAAATGTTATTGTTTTATTGATTCGAAATTTATCAACGAAGGATGGTTTAGTTAACGGTACGCGAATGCGTGTTAAACATCTTCACAATAATACAATAGATTGCGAAGTATTTAACGGAATTGCGCAAAACAAACGAATTTTATTACCACGTATACATTTGAACTTTTCTGGTACAATGTTTTCATTTCAATTACAAAGAACTCAATTTCCAATTATCCCTGCGTTTGCAATGACAATAAATAAATCCCAGGGACAGACGTTTCATAGGGTTGGGATATTGTTGAAGGAACCTGTTTTCACACACGGACAACTATATGTTGCTGCAAGTCGTGTTCGAAGTTTTTCAGGCTTACGATTTTATATTGTAAATACCAAATTTCATGGTCATATGGACTAACGATGAAAGAGTTTTTACCAAAAACATTGTATATCGAGAAGTGTTAACTACGTAAAATATAATTTTTTAGATGTAAGTTTAGTTTAGTTTTATAATTAAACCAATTTTCACAAATACATAATTCAACAATCAACCTTCAAACTGAAAAACGCCGTACGTGACGAAACTAAAAAGGCGCTCGAAACATGAATAAACAACCGCCGATCAGACTATGTGATGAACCACATAGATTGATGCACAGTATACAGCAGAGCTGTGTAATGATTGAATCAATTGAGTGTGCATTCTCATTTTTTTCGTTTCAAAATTGTGATTGTTTGATTTAAAAAATTTAACAACCACTCTTGAGATTGGTTACAAATTGTAAACACAAAATATGCAGTGTGTTATGGAATGGTTGACACCCATTCACATAGAGAATGTGAATGCAAAAAAAAAACTCAATCATGTATGATTGGACGTTTATGGGAATGCAATCTGTCATTATCATTCAGTACGGTGGAATAATAACAAGGTGTTGTCAGTAGCGACGTGTTTGTTGTAATTTTGACAAGATCGGCATGCTTATTTTCAGTGCTTCCGATCTTAATTTTTATACTACTATACGTTGGGAAATAGTATCTAAAATACTCCATTTTAGTATTTCGTTTTATAGCGATTTTTAAAGAACTTGGTGTTTTCAGAACGATATTAATATTTAAAATTGCTGGATTTGTATTATTTTTGTCCTCAAAATATAAAATATAAAAGATATCGTGGTTATCAATGGAAAAATACGTACACAAAAATCGTATGGAAAGGCGATTTTTTTATATTAAATATCTTTTGCTGCATTGTCATAATATCGAGCCAAATGGACTACTGATACACTAGAATAGAGCGGCAGCACGGTTAGATTACGATTTCGCTTATATTATCGGTACTTATGTGTTTTAATCTATTTAAAAAATCATATACAGTCTTATAGGAAATTTCTTTATTTTACGGCCTTTACTTTTTCATAACTTACAATATGTCCAAGCTGTGTGGAGCTAACGATACAAACATATATTCAGGCTTATAAGCTTGTAACTATACATTTTCCTACATTTAATTTGAAATAGTATGTACAAACGGATTAAAAGTAATAAATAATTAGTACCTTTTCTACTACTTTAAAATGCGTGCCGAAAAAGTGAGGTTAAGTTACTGACAACACCTTGTTATTATTACACCATGATCATTCAGTACTAATACTATTTGTTGTATCAGGGTTGAAATTTTTGTACTCAAAATGTGAAACCAGAAGATTGCCATCTCCCTTAAAATAAGTAAACAAATAAATATTTGGTGCTAAAATATTTTTCTAAGTGTTTGGCCGAACTTCTGCTCAAACTTGAGGCATGAGTTCTGATTTTATAAGAAGAGTTTTCAAGGCAGAAATATACTCGAAGGTTTGCCATTGCGTGCCGAAGGACGACTGCTATTTTGGGCTATGATCTGACCAGGTATTTAACCATGGTCCTATGGAGTGGAAGTACGCACATGTAATCACTCTGCTACGGCGGCCGCCGTAAGCACATGCTATACATATCGTCGTTTAAAGTACAAAATCGCGTATCAAGAAAATGCAAAACCGCGTAATTGCATAAATTATTTTCTAGAGAGTAAAGTCACCCATATTTCAAAATGGTTATCTTTTTTATAAAGCAAACGTATTCTGGCTAGTATATTTCAGGACGAATGGATAAGAATTGAGCCAATAGTTTTTGTGAGCAAATCCAATTTTTGGCAGCCAATGTCAGTCACACGGTTTTGAAGAATGACGATACGCGGTTTTGTACTTTAAACGACGATATATATGTACACATATTAGATTATTTATTCTCAAAATGCATGAAAACTATAGTATGCTCCTATGGAGTGGAAGTACGCACATGTAATCACTCTGCTACGGCGGCCGCCGTAAGCACATGCTATACATATCGTGATTTTGTTCAAAACTTTTGAATGACGTGTTGACACACATAACTTAAACTTGTATCTTGAACTTCTTTTTCCAAAAAGTGAGGATGTCAAAATTTCAATAGATATCGGAAAGAGATCTCCTAATAGATAAGTTCATGAAAATTATTCCAAACGAAAACTTAAAATTGATAAAAAAAATAATAACTAAATTTAACTAATTTATATTAGAGGTTTGAAGTTTATCCCACTGTAAGTATGAAATCTTCAGCTATGTGTTTCCATTGTCACTTTTTCGTAGCCATATCAACAGCCTGACAGTTAAGAAGATTGTGACGTTTCATGCTACCATACGCAATATCTTAAATCCTTCAAATTTTATTATTAACCTTTTGTTTGTTAAAAACATTTTCTTCTTAGATTCGAAACTTGATCAAGCAAAATTGCCTTTGTGTTTGACTAAGAGATGCTCAATAAGCTCAGAATTGTAGTTCTCATTTGCATACATAACAATAAATTATTAATTTTTGTTTCACACCAACTCCAATATTGAATAGTAAAATATATTTTAATCTTACCCAAATAAACAACGATTTAGTTCAATGGTCAATCACATATAGAGTATAGGGTGGTAATGTGTTAAAGTTTCAAAGTTTTTAAACGTAAAATTACGGCTAATACCTTTTTAAGCGTTTTGTAATTTAACCAAAACTCATTAGCATCCACTCAAGCAAGGAATTATTTACTTTTCAACATGCATTAGCAGAGTGCACTTCTCTTTTGTTTAGAATTTGGTTGTCAAACACACTACATCGGATCTTTTGACAGATTTACCAGAATTTTCCACCAGGTAGCTTCTGACAAAGAGATGACCTTACGTACTCTCTTATTTGTCCTCTCAGTTGCCAGAAAACCAAGTACGATTTCCGGTAAAATCTAGAAATTCTGGTAAAAAATGGTAATTTCGGACTCATGCGGGTTCACAACTAAATAATATTGGGAATACTTTTGAGGTGTTTGAAGAGGGTTGCGACCTGTTTGAAACTAAATTTATTTATAATAATCATATTTTGGCCTTGCCACTTTTGCTAAGTTTTGGCCGAGCTTCTCCTCCGATTTGTAGCGTGCGCCTTTGCTGTCACACAAATGAGAGGGACCTACAAACTTACGCCGAACGGCGATACAATTTTTATGATGAGCTATTTTTTTATTAAAGACACTAAGATTTTTAAAATATTTTCAATAAAATTTTATCAACCTAAATGTAAAGCTTATGCGAAGTAGTTATCTAATTTAATGAAAATTTTAAACATTTTGAAGATAAAACATGAATTATATTTAAAACGTAAATGTTAATACAACTGTTTTATATATAATCCCAAACATATGATATAAAATCGCCTCTACCAAAAAACTTAAATTGGGTAACGCCGGTTTGAATTTTTACAATTGAGCAATTGTCAAAAATCTTCCTTTTTATCAAAAAGTTATTTACCAGGGTGTCTTTGAACTAATGATTGGTACTGAGTTAAAGAATGCACACACATAAAAGATTGCAGCCTTTTCAATACTCATTCAGTGTTAAACCTTTTTTTGATTGGGCATTGGTTTTTTCAATCTTGCTATGAATATGTTGATGTGTGAATTCATAACTGCTTTGAGAGAATGGAAAATTCAAAAATTTTAAACCTCAATCCTAAGCGAAGAATAAGTAATGAAAACTGGATAGAAAAAAATTTTTGATTTAAAATTGAAAATGATTTCACACTTACACAGCTCTGGTATACAGTAATCCAGATAGGCAAAACAAAAAATGTAAATATGCTTATTTGACAATTTATTTGAATGTATTGGTTGATATTTTTTCACAGTTGTCGTTTTCTTTAACCCAAATGAAATCCAATTTCAATATTTTCTTATAGTGGAAAATATTTCCAAGTAACATAAAATAAAACAACGAGAAAAACAAAATTCCTAGCAAATCAGGCTTGCAGCGTAAGCAATTATAATCGGATGCAGTTCCTCATAAGTCATATCTGGTTACAAACACAACTTTGAGTGAATAATGGTGGGCTGATTTTGTAAAATTTACCCATAAATTAGGGAGTAAAACAAGTATTACTTAGCTTAAAGGTAGAACTCTCTAATATACCACTATTATAGTGGACATCTGCAAGGTTTTTATGAAATATGTACCCAAAGTTATAAATCGACGCTCGAACTAATGCAGGAAAGGTTTATGCAGATAAGCAAGGCCGTTTTTCAACGGTATAAAATGTTCATACACATATTCTTACATACATATTTATCAAAATATTCAGAATGACGAAATGAATTGGTTCAGTCGTGTCTGTTCGTAAACACGCTAACTTGAACAAAATTTAGATATTTTAACGAAATTCGGTGCCGAAGTTGCCTTTGGTATAATTTAGGTTAGAATTAAATTTTGGTGAAATCTGTCTATAACCACAACCACCTCCCATGTAGTAATCAACAATATTTTTGTCTTATTATTTTTTTTTACGAATTTCGCTGTTAAAATTTACATTTCAAATATATCAACAAACATTTGGGGGTACTTTTGCGCCGGTCATTGCCTATGGGTTAATGACAAAATAATCCTATACATGCACAATATATCATGTATTAATTTTCAAATAAGCATATTGTCAATGGCTGGTTTACTGTATACTGTGGATTGATGTATGTATGAAATTTAAAATATTTGATGACAATATTGTGATTTTCGAATTAAGAGTTTTGTATTTAATTTGTTGTGAAAAAATAAATTTTCTAATTTCTATAAAGAGTGAATAAACTTCTAATTTTGTTATTGGCTATTTTAACTAATATTATTTGGTAATATTGCTCCATTGAAATTGAAAAATGCACTTACAATAGTTGTGTTCGCGTAGCTGTTAATTGTTCATGTTTAACCAAAACTTACAAGTTTTTGCGTTCGCGTACGCAAAAAACTTGTAAAGTAGGGGAAATTGAGAGAGCAAAGTGACATTTAATTTGAGGGGAAGCTGCTGGTTTCTGTTGGAAAAATTTTTGCCAACAGCAATTTGCCAACAGGAGAACCGCTGATCAAAAACAGCTGGTTGGCATTTACGCAAATAACAAAATTGTATTCGATGGTTTGGACATTAAAAATTACAAAATGCGACTAATTAAACTTGTAAGAAATAAGTAGTTATTTGTTTAATCAATAAACTGTGTCAGTATAACACTTTGTGATGACTTTTCGTATGTTTTGATTTTACACTTTTGAATGTAAACAAAAATTATATCAGCTGTTAGTCTAACTTGCAAGTTTCTGCAAATTTTCCGTTCGCGTACTATTTGGGATATTTTTCTCTTGTGAGAGAACAGATGACATTTTGCCGGAATTTGGCAGTTGGTTGGTTTTTACTGGAGATTTTAAACGAACGCACCCAATATGAATTGTTATTGGTCGAATTTTCGACCACGGGCGATACTAGTACATATGTATAAATGATACAAGCGTGCTTCGCATAACTACATCCATTCGTACACATGTACATATGTTTGTATGGATATATTTTTGATGAAGCAAACGGGCTGCGTTGATGACTTATGGACAGCAATGTTTTCATGTATGTACATATCTTTGTATGGTTGTATATATATTTGTACGTATGTAAAACAAATCTAATAAGCTGCTCGTTGATATAAATGCGAACTGTACTGTCAAAAATTATGGGTTTGTTGTACATTTCTTCATGTTTGTCATTAGTTGCGTTCAGATAACTTCGTGTAAAAACCTGTAAAACTGTCAAATAACGAAATTGCTCTCTTGAAAGAGTGGAGCAAGAGAGAAAAAATAAGTCACCTGGAACGCGAAAAGCCACTTTTCCTGTAACTACTTCCATATTTTTTTAATGTTAAGCGCCATAGAGACGATCAAATATCTTTATCAACCGTCTCGCGTTTTGCTTGACAAAAAACAAGCGCACTTACCTTCTGATCGTCGTGGTGAGCAAGTGCGCGGACAAGAAAAAGAAATTGTTTGTTGAATTAACGCGTTTATTTGAACGTTTGCGGGCAAGACACGAGCCAATCTCGTATTATTACGTATTTATTTCATTGTCTCCGTGGCGCTTAATGTTCTTTGCTATCTGTTTTTGTTTACAAATGCCACCCTGCCTATCGTTTGACACTTTTCATGAACTTGCAGGAAGAAAAACTTCGGACTAAAACGTGCAACTTCTGACTGAGAGAGAGAGCAAGTTACTCTCACAAAAGTGGTTTGACTTGCAGGTTTTTTGGCACCTGGAACGCTTTCCTGCAAAAAAAACCCTGCAAATCTTGAATATCGTGAATATCGTGAGCACCTGGAACGCAACTACTGTGCGTGTAATTTTCTAGAGAAGTTTTGTGCTCTCGTTATCTTCTTGTATTAACTTGTCCTTCGTTGGTATACTCTGATGAACATATGTGAGGATGATAGCAAGGCGAACTTATATAAGGTAGTGTTACAGGAGCAGTTGAAATTTTCGCCCGATGTTTCTTAAAGAAAGCAATAAACGTAGCGACCGTTGGTTCAACTTGGTGTTATTTTGCTCTAGATTGCACTGTTTGTGGGCCTGTTGAATGAATTTATGTCTAGGTTGTATGAAAGATCAAAAAATTTGGATTTTCTGGCAAGTTGTACAACTTATCGCTACATTAATGGCCATGTTGTACAAACTCATTTAATTTGCGTTTATTTTGTACACTAAATAACCGAAAATGGATAACTCAGCCGAAATAGGTACGTGCTTTCGTTGAGTTTTATAAATGTAAGCCGAAACTATGAAATTGTAAAAATGAGATTTTACAATGAGACTGCTCGCAAAATTGCAATGTTTGTGGGCAAAACGTCCAAGTTGATTGTGGATTGATTTTAACCAACATTTTCGGCANAATGTAAGCCGAAACTATGAAATTGTAAAAATGAGATTTTACAATGAGACTGCTCGCAAAATTGCAATGTTTGTGGGCAAAACGTCCAAGTTGATTGTGGATTGATTTTAACCAACGTTTTCGGCATGCATTATGTCAAAAGAATGTGTTTGTTGTAATTCATTCTGTCATTTACTACCATTATGCGTAGACCAATTCATGAAATCATTTCATGCGTTTGAGTAGAAACTGAATGAATGAACACCATTTCATGATTTCAATTAACGCAAAGTAGAGTATATGCACTTAGTTTTTACTCAGATCGATGAAATGATTTCGGTATTTGGACTACGCATACATGTGATACTTACGCTTTTAATTTATAAGGTAATTTTATGTTTTTATACTCTTGCTACCACATGAATATATGAATTCATGATAAGAATATATGAATTCGCCTTGGAAGATAGAAAGCGAGTAAGAATATATGCCGAACAAAGGAATTTGTCTTCTTTCAACTTAAATAAATGCGGTAATGGCGAATTCGTAAGGACCTATGGATGCTAGAAGCGCGAATTCATATAAGGTGGTGTTACCGGAAAATGAATAAATAAATTATATGTATGTATATCAGAAAATTAATAAGATGAAATGAAATTATTGTTTGATTCCTAACTAAACCTATGTATGTAACTCAATCGCATAATTGTTTGCCGAACCGTAAAAATATTTTTACATATCCAATTTCGTGAGTAGGTACCTGGTACTCACACCTTTTTTAAGAAGTTTCACTTCTATCATGTGTACGGTGTTACACACGATTTTTTTCAAAATTTGGGCACCTATTGCAGGCTTTCCAAGGATGGTTATACGCTGAAAAATATTTAGATATATAAAGGGGGCGAGGCTCCTCCCAAAAACGGAGTTCTTCAATTTGCATATCTCTGGGAGTATTCATGTTTGAGTACTGCAACTTGGTATGGGGTTATATGAAATCAATAGCATACTCATAGAGAAAATTGGAGCAAAAAAGGGCGTCGCATCTCCCATACACACCGAATTTTTCATACTACATATCTCTGGAAAAGTGCATGAAGCTGTACGTAGGTATATGAAATGAATCGCATACTCATGGAGAAAAATGGGGGTTACTTGTCATGTAAAATTTTCCGCTGAATCTGAATATGTTGTCAAAATATAATAATCTAGAGCCCGAATTATCGTAATTCGTAATTCGTAGCTACGCTACGAAAAACGAAAAATCCACATGCTGCAATCCTTGCGTAAACATGTGCAGCATTGCCAGCTATCAGTTGTTTTTCGAAGAAAGCTGAATGAAAGAAAACAAAGTTAATTTTACATTATTTTGAGGAAAATTACGGAATCGATTTACATCTTTTATTTCGCCTCCGACACAGAATTGTTTTCGTACAAAATTACGGAAAAAAGCTTACTCGTTCGATTTTAGGCATGCCATTGTTACGATCTTTGAAAGTTCGAAAATACGATTCGGATTGCAGCATACTATTTCTACGATACGTAACAAAATCCGAATACGAAAGAATTGCAGAATAGGGGTGTATGATTTGCATATTATGGAGTACACACCTTCTACTACAATTTTGAATCGCTTTTTATAGGTAATTAGCAGAGCACCCGACGTCGTTCGGGGTAATTTAATCAGAATATAAAAAGCAATACAAATATTCAGGTCAGCATAAATTAGAGGAGAAAAACTATTGTTTTCTTTCTAAATTATGGCATCCTTATAAGCCATACTTTAGGATTTATCGTTTTTTAACTAACATATATTGAAGACCACTTTCTGTACTAAAAATCTTATTCGATTATTAATATTAGATGGTAAGGTAACGATAGAATTTTTAAATTAAAATTAGTCCACTATGGTACATTCTGTTTAGCTTCCTATTCGCTTAGCTGTTAGTGTTAACCAAACATTGAGTAACCGGCCCTTAGTATAGCTGAACTTTTCCTGTAGAATGCTTATTTCAGAAAAAGTTTTATTCATTATACATGCACATGTTTCGTTTAACAGCATCGCGGTATCAATAAAATTATTTAATCTTTCCATTTCAAGATGGTCTAAAGACTGTAAAGTTTCAAAAAACACAGTTTTAAATATCCGAGTGCTCTAATAGTTAAATACATACAAATACAAACATATTTATATATACTTTATTCTAAACACCTCTCTTTATTATGTCTGCATACCAAATTTAAGGTTCATGTGACTTATGGTTCCCAATTTAATAATAATAGGATGGCGCTTACACATATGTTAGCGTTTGGCCGAGCTTCTCCTCCGACTTTTGGAGTGCGCCTTGATGTTGTCACACCAAGCGGAGGGTCCTACAGTTTTACGCCGACTCCGAACGGTGATTTATTTTTATGAGAAGCTGTTTTCATGGCAGAGGTGTGCCATTGCCTGCCGAGGGACGACCGCTTTTGAGAAAAAACCTTTTCCTATATTTTTTTTGCGATGTTGCTTTGACCAAGGATTTAACACAGGTGCTGATGAGTGAAAGCGAGCACTGCTTACCACTATACCACAGCGGCCGACTGGTTCCCAATTTATGGCTGGTTAAAAATTCCATACCTATGGGATTTGACACGCCCCCTTTTATTAACACATTAATATATATCTTACTATAAACACCTACCAAAGATATGTCTGCATACCACATTTCAATTTCATGTGACTTATGATTTTAAAGTTGTAGCTGATAAAAACTTCCACGCCTATGGGATGTGCCACGCCTCCTTTTAAAAACTCATTCAAAAATATCATTTTATAAGCGCCTACCATATCTATACTGCATACAAAATTTCAAGCTCGTGGGGCTTATGGTTCCGAAGTTATAGCTGATAAAAAATTCCACGCCTATGGGATGTGCCACGCCTCCTTTTAAAAACTCATTCAAAAATATAATTTTATAAGCGCCTACTATATCTATACTGCATACAAAACTTCAAGCTCGTGGGGCTTATGGTTCCGAAGTTCCGAAGTTATAGCTGATAAAAAATTCCACGCCTATGGGATGTGCCACGCCCCTTTTTATGCTGTGCTTGCGTACCAAATATCAAGTTCGTGGGGCTTATGATTCCCAAGTTACAGCTGATAAAAAATTTCACGGCTATGGGATGTACCACGCCCCCTTTTATAAACTCATTTATATGTACCTTATTATAATTTATAAACTCATTCATATACACCTTACTATAACCACCTACCATTGCTGTGCCTGCATACCAAATTTCAAGTTCGAGGGGCTTATGGTTCCCAAGTTACAGCTGATAAACAATTTCACGCCTATGGGAGGTGCCACACCCCCTTGTCGAATCCCAATTTTTTCCTCTATTATAGGCTTATGTCATGTCAATACNATTTCACGCCTATGGGAGGTGCCACACCCCCTTGTCGAATCCCAATTTTTCCCTCTATTATAGGCTTATGTCATGTCAATATTCTGTCAAATTTTCGTTCGATTCTGTCCTTCCGTTTAGGCTGTAACATGGCACACACATACATACATACATACTTCAACAGATATATAGTAGATATCTGTCCTTCTCTTAGCGAAAAATAATTTTTGGGGATATCTCGGCCACGCGGCCACCTATCGTGGAAGCTTTAAGTCCAAATATTTCGTTTCAATTGGCTAAATTGTATTCTAAATATGAGCTAAATCGGCAAGTAAATCCAATTTTTAGGAATATTCCGACCCTAGCGCCACCTAGCGAGTGCATTTTTGGTAGGAATATTTCTTTTCATGGTAGTGATATATGTTCCAAATATGAACTAAATCGGTTCAGCCGTTTAGTAGTTTAGTGACATTTAATATACAAAAAACTCTATGAAATTGTGAAATCGTGACGTCTTAGCATTCTTCATTTTTCGGCAACAACAACAAAAAATTTCAAACTTTTTTAAATCGAAAACCCTTCCCCACAGAAGGTCCAAAAAAGTGCTTTTTATATAATTGAAATCGGTTCAGCCGGTTGGTCAGGCATCGCGGTCATACGAAAAACATTTCATTTTATATATATAGATTGTATGTTCTACATTTCCATCTCACATATTTTTATGATAAACCTTACCGTTTTGTTGTAAAATTCAAAAAAATAAATTTATGTGACCTTTGACCTTGAATACCATCTTTTGCAGACGTGGGATCGATGGGGACTATTGACATTTCATTCATAATAGTGTTCGCAACATTCGTATCAATTTTCGGCTCTATGCGAATTATTGTAAGCTCACCCCTACTGACTGGGATATTGATTTGTAGCGCCATATTTCGGATCTTAAAAAAAATAAATAGATATCAAAAATTAATTCTTCGTATCAAAAAAACCCCAAATACAAATTTGTATTAAAAAAAGGGCGTGAGTACTAGGTACTCATGAAATTTGATGTGTAAACATATGCGAACGGCAAAGCATAAAAGTACGTTTACATATAAATATAATCTCAATCAAAGCTCGTTAGCTGTCAAATTGGTTGTGCTTGTTATTCACACAACTCGAGGAAAAGTTAAACTTCTTCTCTGTGCCACCGTGGTCACTTTTTTCTGCAACACATACTATGCCATTTAAATATATTTTAACTGAATATTTTATTAAATATACCTTTACAAACCTATTTTCCTTACCAGCGTCAATTTTCGTTTACTTTAAAATTTGACATTCCTCCTCCTCTTCGCAGGTATAATCGATAAAACCAGGTTGGACACCAAAAAGTTATCGGTTTAATCTGAGATATTTTTAATTATAATTTTGCATGGCTAATCTCATTTTCTAATAAAGATTAGGGAGTTAAGCTCGAAAATTAGGAAAATCTTTTTATTAGGCGATTCAGTTACATAAATACAAATGTAGGCTAGGTTAGAAATTAAACATTAATTTCACTTAATTTTATTCATTTTGCTGATTTAATTTTTTTATTCATTTTCATTTTTAATTCTTTTAATACATGAAATTATCGGTATGATTGATAAAATATACTTGTATATACTTGTGACTCAAGGGCGTTAAAATATCTTCGAAACACCGCATCAGTTATTGTTTTTGAGCTTATAGTTTGAGCATTTATATGTGTATACATTCCTAAATTTAGTTTTTTTTTTCGGAATATAATCTGTGGTTCATGTAAATGCAGTTCATGTTGCAGGATTTTACCCGATGCTTTTTTGTTCCGTACGTTTTGCTGTTACTCACTTTTTACTCTCACTTCAGAGAGTGATTTTGCTGTTTGACCTTTTTCCAGGATTTTACACGAAAAGTATTGGATCAGAGCTATTATATCATCCATACATATGCATATTATACATACATATATTCATGTATCTTCATCAGTTATCAACGGTCCCAGTTAAAATGATTTCAGTATTTTTTTAAATTTTCGTCTTGCTTTTTATCAAAATAGACTACTAAACCTATGCCTAACACCATCTACGAATATCAAAACCAGGGCATGAATCACGTATGACGACAATCGTCTGAACGATATCGTGTCGAGATTGTCTTGCTTCACAAAAATCAAATATTGTTTGATCTTTTGTGCGATATCGTCAACTCGATTCCAATTTTGCTTCACGTCACAGTAACAGCAACACAAATGCATAAATCAGTGTTTTACAACATCGTTTTGTCAGTATCGTTTGAACGACTATCGTTTCAAAGTTACGTGATTCATGCCCAGTTGCAACAAAGAGTCCATACATATTTATGTACATTCATAGGTACAAAGCCGTATGCATGTGCGGAGTTTAAATAATCGGAAGTAATAATCAATTGTAGCGCATTTTCTCTTAATATGCATATGCCTAAATGTATGCAACCATTTGGCAAGCAAACACAGGGTGCATCTAATGAAAATAAAAATTTTATGCTGAAATACACATGCTAAGCCCTTCGAAATTTTGTGCTGGGATATGCGTTACAGCTTCGCAAATTTTACACCTACCACATCAAAAATAACATTCGTAACGCTTTAGTAAATATAAATCTGAATATTAACTTAGCATCAATCAAAGATATCTTCTTTTAAGATTTTACCGGCTAGAAATTGACTATAGAGCCATGGTCTGGAGGAATTTGTTTCTTTAAATTTTATAAGGAATCCGAATCCGCTAGGAATGATGTCGAAAAAAATCAATCCATACAAATTGACCCACCCTAATGTACAGATATTTCGAGAAAACTAAGAAAACGAAATTATAGCAAGTTTTTAATAAAAATGTATGTTTTTCTTAAAATAAATATGTAATTAACTATATTAAAAGATAGAATTTTTCCAAAATTACAATATTTTTTTAAATACTGTTTTGTTCTGATATACATATCCTGTATGTAATTGATTACGTATTTTTTACGTATTTTGATTTAAAAAAGAACATAATCTCATTGTTTTGAAAATCGGTTCAATAATTTTCGAAAAATAAGGTTTTGAAGATATTGAAAATTTCACTATTACCACCCTCTTGCACCGCCCCTTTTAATTTTCCACAAAACAAAATTCATATCAGCAAAATCAATAATAAGGAGCGCGCCACGCCAATTTTTTTANCAAAACAAAATTCATATCAGCAAAATCAATAATAAGGAGCGCGCCACGCCCATTTTTTCTTTTTTTCTAGCTCATCGGTCCCTATTACCAAAATCAAAGATATTTGTACTGACATTTTTGTGAATATTTTCTGTTTTGGGCGATAGAAATTACTTAAAACTTCTAAAAAGTCATTGTTCGCTTAATCGTGCGCGCTTTTATATTTCACAGTTCAATTTAGGTTGAAAAGTATGCTTGGAAAAAATTTAAATTGTTCCTATTCACTGCATTCCCTACACTTGTCAGTGATTTAGGATTTTTCTCTATTTAGTTAGCAATTTAGACGTACTCGCACACAGCCTAAAAACTAAAGGGTAAACGAGCTTTGTACCACGATTTGTTTGTTAGGAAAAAAGGAAAAAAACAACAATGCTTAAGCGGTAGAAGTTATAGCAGCTGGCACCCTGAAATTGTGCATATGGAAACTGTGCATACGAAATAATGCATATGAAAAAAACCGAAATAATGCATACGAAAAAACCGAAATAATGCATATATGCACAGTTTCGGTTGAAAACCGAAATAATGCATATGAAAAAAACCGAAATAATGCATATATGCACAGTTTCGGTTGAAAACCGACCATATGCATTATTTCGGTTTTAAACCGAAACTGTGCATGTATCCATTACTTCGTTTTTTTTCATATGCATTAT
>NW_016159430.1:39300-51935 GCF_001687245.7 Rhagoletis zephyria | reverse complement strand
AAAAACCGAAATAAAGCATACATGCACAGTTTCGGTTGAAACCGAAATAATGTCTAAATGCACAGTTTCCATATGCGCAATTTCGGTGCCCCATAGCAGCTATTTTGGAGATCACCACATCTCCTCATCAGACTTCTTTTTTACTAGACTTGCAGCAGGGATCGAATCCGCGTCATCGATGTGCAAAGTCAGAAGCGCTAACCACTGACCTATGCACACCCCGTAAGCTTTTGTTGCTAATCCATTTCCTCATTCAACCCACTACTATCAAGTGCAACTGATTCGCCGCTATTAAAGCTTGACAGCGTGGTTGTTATTGTTAATTCCATACAATCAATTGAGAAAAAACTCATTCGGTTATCACAATAGTGAAGGTGATAAAAGAAAATTAATTAAAATTAATTAAGTAAAAAATAGCTATGAACACTTTTCGATAGGCAAGTTATCATAGGCATATTTGTTTATAAATTATATTTGATAAAAAAATATGTCTCATCGAGTTATCAGATCGCTGAAGGTCGATCTACCACGGTCTCCTCTACTATATGTACTTTAAATAAATTGTGAATCTGCGAAAATATCTTTCCAGCATATGAATATACTTCTTAACTTTTTCCCGAAAATTTACAAACAGGCTCGAAATTATGCCAGTAACTTTCAAATATTGTCGCTTGAATGAAAAATTTCCGTAAGCGTCATTTTGACAGTTTTTAGTTAAAGATGCAGTTATATATTTTAAAATAAGATATCTTCTTTAGTTTCCGAGTAATTGACTAAAATGTTTTCGGTAATTTGGTACAAATTACGTTAGTAATTCTGTCGTACTAAGCTAATCAAGATCTTAAAAATAGCGTCATCTGTTTTTAAATACCTGCTTTAGTTTCCGACATATTCAGCCTTATCATGAGTTTCATTTTCTCGAACTGGCTCACCTTTTCACTTTTCGTTTTCGCGTATTCACTACCNACGTTAGTAATTCTGTCGTACTAAGCTAATCAAGATCTTAAAAATAGCGTCATCTGTTTTTAAATACCTGCTTTAGTTTCCGACATATTCAGCCTTATCATGAGTTTCATTTTCTCGAACTGGCTCACCTTTTCACTTTTCGTTTTCGCGTATTCACTACCGGTGGGTGAAAAAAATTCTGGCGAAACTCACGATTAGGCTGATTAGTAAAAAGCATCATTAATTAATAAAAAAAATTGAGCTTGTATATTTATCTCTCTCTAACGCATTAATTCTATATACTTCAGGACCAATGCCCGACGCAGTTATGTATGTATTTAATAACGGCTCTATGACAACATATTCAAGAAATTTATTCGTAGATTTTTACTTCATTTTTAATAAAAAAAACTACATATTTCACTTAAGCTTAACCAACTTTCAGTTGCTCGGAGCTAATTTTGGAACGCTTCATGAAATATTTTCATAGACGGTAAATGCAACCCTGGGTGCATCATTAATGAGCTCAAAACCAAAACCAATAATTAAGCCTTTTGAAATGGCCTTTTGAAACGGCAATGGAATTTCGACATTATTCACGGAATTGTGAATATAAGCTGCCTTCCATTTGGCATATTTGCGGTTTAAACCTTCAGAAAGTTACAAAAAAAACACATTTTCTATTTTTATTTATTTTATATTTTTGAAATCAAAATACTCCACCTTCTTCACCAAAAAATTTCTTTACACCATTTTGCGCGTTGATCTTATCTTCATGGTTACCGAAATCACGAACCTCAACGTAGTGATTAGCCTCCTTGCGCCAGCCACCGGTTGGTGTTGAGCTTAAATGGCCACAGGAAGTTGGAGGCTTTCTTGAAGTGGGATCCAACAGTGAATATTTCGTGCGCAAAACAATCAACGCACTGAATATCGTGCATTTTGCGCAATTTGCGTTCGATCACAAACTGATTTAAGATTGGGATAACCCCATGTGATATAGGGTTCGGCAATGCGTAGTATATTAATGGTTCAATTTGATGAACGAACCGTGGTTAATGTGACGAAAACGGAACAACAGTAACACTTTACGCACTTTTGGTGCAACTTTGTTGATACCGCGGATACAGATCACAAAAGCCAATTTGTCTTCTGCAGGCACGTAGAATGGGCCGCGTTTCTTTGCCAGACGGCGGAACTTATTCTCACGGCGTCCATCACGGAGATATTTTGCTTGATATTTCTCAGCATGCACCATGCAGAGCGCTTTAGTTTAAGCTTGATCAGGGTAGCACGTTTGCTGACCTGCTTCTTGCTGAACTTTAGCTGCGACTCGGAGACAGCAGGCAGCTTCCTGGAAGGTTATTTGCCCTTTGCTTCGGGCTTCTTACCGGCAGTGGTGGCAGTCATCTTAACTTGTAACTTAGCACGATGAGAAGGCGCAAAAAAGTTCGCAAAATGTTTGGAGCACATCTTAAATAACGCCGCTCGATGTATAACATTTCTATTAAACACAATTTCATTTAATTAAATACTTTTTTAATACATAGATATGCTGCAACCAGGCACTTACTTTCCCAAATTCCATCTTGCTTATCGGCATAATTTTCCAAATGTGCCTGCGCTGCTACTTCATACTAATAACTTCATTTTCCAACTGGGCCTTCTTTGTTGCCTCAACATATCCTCCTAAAAAGACATAAAATTTACATTAAACAATAGAAATCGCAAAAATTAGCAAATAAAATACTCCCTTCATTTTGTTTTGTTGTCAAATTTCTGAGAAATGTGAATTCACCACGATGCAATACAGAAAGAACAAGGATGAGGGATATAATTTTAAATAAAACTATTATTCAGTGGCAACGCACAGAGCGTCCCGAGTAGCAAAATTAATTTGTATCTTCTCTATATATATAAAAATAGCCGTTTTCGTTGTTCGGAGTTAACTCAAAAACTACTTCATAGATTTAAGTAAAATTTTCAGATGTTATACCCTGCATATATGGTCCTATTATAGGCTACCAGAAAACTCGCCTGGTGTCGCTGGGGTCGAGTTATTTATAAAAGTCCTGTTTATGAACCGATTTCGTTCAACTTTAAAACGTGTGCTGCCTCCATGATGAGAAATACGTATGCGAAAAATAAACCCGCTAGGTCGCGCTGGAGTCGAGTTACTAACTGTGGTGTAGTGGTAAGCAGTGCGCACTTTCACTCCGCAGCTCCTGGGTTCAAGCCCTGGTCAAAGCAACATCGCAAAAAAATTTAGAAAAACGGTTTTTTCTTAACAGCGGTCGCCCCTCGGGGAGGATGGTTCCGTGCGCAGAAGTGGAAA
Organism: Rhagoletis zephyria; assembly: GCF_001687245.7. Classification (NCBI taxonomy): domain Eukaryota; kingdom Metazoa; phylum Arthropoda; class Insecta; order Diptera; family Tephritidae; genus Rhagoletis; species Rhagoletis zephyria. The sequence goes on along the minus strand of NW_016159430.1, from coordinate 48,655 downwards.
ACTTTTGACTGCCATTCACCTGGGAGTGGCCAGAAGCGATTCTTGTGCGTACGGTTCAAATCGCAGCTCACAACGTCCGGATATTTATATCCACGTATCCTCTGGGTAGCAACCAAACACCCGTTTGGGAGCGAGCTAAAGTGAGAAGGCGTAAAACTTCGCGTGCGCTGGGTTTGGGTCCCGCCACGTTAAAACCCCGCCCAATGAAAAGAAGCAAACAGCCTCGGATGAGACCCCCTTTTTCTGATGACGACCACGGCAAACGTATAAAGGACTATGATTTAAGGGTATGCACCTGGAATATCCGGACCCTTAATGGGGAAGGTGCCTCTGCCCGGCTGGTTGATGTCCTCGGGAAGACAAAGGCTGACATCACCGCCATCCAAGAAATGCGATGGACGGGGCAAGGTAAAGTAAGCGTGAAGCCTTGCGACGTCTACTACAGTTGCCACGTAAAGGAGCGCAAATTCGGTGTTGGATTCGTGGTAGGAGAGAGACTCCGTCGCCGAGTACTGGCGTTCACCCCGGTGGACGAACGTCTAGCCACAATCCGCATCAAAGCTAGATTCTTCAACATCTCGCTCATCTGCGCCCATGCCCCGACGGAAGAGAAGGATGAGGCGTCCAAGGATCTCTTCTATGAGCGCTTGGAACGTACATATGAGCGCTGCCCCCGACACGATGTCAAAATCGTGCTTGGCGATTTTAATGCCAAGGTGGGCAAGGAAGGGATCTTTGGCGCCACTGTCGGAAAATTCAGCCTCCACGACGAAACGTCCGATAACGGACTGAGGCTGATCGACTTCGCCGGGGCCCGAAATATGGTAATATGTAGTACTAGGTTCCAGCATAAGAACATCCACCAAGCTACATGGCTGTCTCCAGATCGAAAAACGAGAAACCAAATCGATCATGTTGTGATAGACGGAAGGCATGCTTCAAGCGTTTTGGACGTACGTACACTCCGAGGGCCAAACATCGACTCGGACCACTATCTTGTTGTAGCCAAGATACGCACCCGCCTCTGTGCAGCAAAAAATGTGCGCCCAACAATGCAAGGAAAGCTTAACGTCGAAAAGCTGCAATCACAACAGACGGCCAATTTATTCGCCACTCGACTCACACACCTGCTCTCTGAGAGCACTCTTCAACAATCCGACGTACGCGAGCAGTGGAACCACATTTCCCGATCATTAAGTACCGCCGCCGAAGAAGTAGTTGGATTTCAGCGAGCCCGAAAGAACAACTGGTACGATGAGGAATGTCAAGAAGCCGCAGAGAAAAAAGATGCCGCCTACAGGGCCACGCTGCGATCGGGCGCAACGCGAGCCATGTGGGACCGTTATAGGGAACTGAAGAAGGAAGCGAGACGTATTTGCCGCAATAAGAAGAGAGAGGCCGAAATACGTGAGTGCGAAGAGCTTGAGATGCTGGCCGACAGGAAGAACGCCCGAAAATTCTACCAGAGGGTTAGGCGACTTACGGAAGGTTTCAAGACCGGGGCGAACTCCTGTAAGAACAACAATGGCGACCTAGTGACCGATGTCCAGAATATACTTAAATTGTGGAGGGAACACTTTTATAACCTACTGAATGGTAGCAGCGCTGAAAGTAGTGAGGAAGACGAACCCGAGTCCCCAGTCGATGATGATGGAGTAGCTGTCCCACCGCCTGACTATGACGAGGTACGAATAGCGATTACGCGGCTGAAAAACAACAAAGCTGCTGGAGCTGACGGCCTGCCAGCCGAGCTATTCAAGTACGGCGGCGAGGAGCTGATGAGGTGCATGCATCAGCTCGTATGCAGAATATGGTCAGATGAACGCATGCCCGACGACTGGAATTTAAGTGTGCTCTGCCCAATCCACAAGAAAGGCGACCCCGCCATACGCGCCAACTACCGCGGAATTAGCCTTCTAAGCATAGGTTACAAGGTCTTATCGAGCGTATTGTGCGAAAGACTGAAGCCCACCGTCAACGAGCTGATTGGACCTTATCAGTGTGGCTTTAGGCCTGGAAAATCCACCATAGATCAGGTATTCACAATACGCCAAATCTTGGAAAAGACCCGCGAGAATAGGATCGACACACACCATCTATTTGTCGATTTCAAAGCCGCTTTCGACAGCACGAAGAGAAGTTGCCTTTATGCCGCGATGTCTGAATTTGGTATCCCCGCGAAACTAATACGGCTGTGTAAAATGACGTTGAGCAATACCACCAGCTCCGTCAGAATAGGGAAGGACCTCTCCGAGCCGTTTGATACCAAACGAGGTTTCAGACAAGGGGACTCCCTTTCGTGTGATTTCTTTAATCTTATGTTGGAGAAGATAATAAGAGCCGCAGAACTGAACCGCTCAGGCACAATACTTTATAAGAGCGTACAATTGCTGGCGTATGCCGACGACATCGATATTATCGGTAAAAACAAGGGCTACGTCTGTTCTGCCTTCTCGGGATTGGATAGAGAAGCAAAGCGAATGGGTCTGGTGGTGAACGAGGACAAAACGAAGTATCTCCTGTCAGCACACAAACAGTCAGAGCATACGCGTCTTGGCACCCACGTCACTGTTGACAGTTACAAGTTTGAAAAAGTAGACGACTTCGTTTATTTGGGAACCAGCATTAACACCAATAATAATGTCAGCCTTGAAATCCAACGGAGAATCACTCTTGCCAACAAGTGCTACTTTGGGCTGAGTAGGCAATTGAGAAGTAAAGTCCTCTCTCGTCGTACAAAGATCACACTCTATAAGTCACTCATCATGCCTGTGCTGGTGTATGGCGCGGAAGCATGGACAATGAAAGCATCTGATGAGGCGGCTCTTGGAGTTTTCGAGAGAAAGATTCTGCGAAAGATTTACGGACCTTTACGCGTTGGTGATGGCGAATATCGCAGACGATTTAACGATGAGCTGTATGAGCTTTACAACGATATAGACATAGTGCAGCGAATTAAAATTCAGCGGCTCCGCTGGCTTGGCCATGTCGTTCGGATGGACAGAAACGCTCCTGCTCTGAAAATATTCAACGCGGGCCGCGATGCTGGTAACAGAGGAAGAGGAAGGCCTCCTCTGCGTTGGAAAGACCAGGTGGAGAAGGACTTGGCTTCACTTGGCATTTTCAATTGGCGTCAGTTAGCACAGAAGAGAAATGACTGGCGTGCTGTTTTGGACTCGGCCAAAATCGCTTAGGCGGTTACAGCGCCAAATAAGAAGAAGAAGAAGGTCGCCCCTCGGCAGGCAATGGCAAACCTCTGAGTGTATTTCTGCCATGTAAAACAGCTTCTCATAAAAATACAATCGCCGTTCGGAGTCGGCGTAAAACTGTAGGTCCCTCCACTTTGTGTGACTGCATCAAGGCGCACGCCACATATCGGAGGAGAAGCTCGGCTAAACACTAACATATGTGTAAGCGCCAATCTATTATTATATTATTTATGAACCGAATTCTTTTAAATTCAAAATGTAAGCTACCAACATGATGGAAAATACGTTTACCAAAAATAGACCCGCTAGGTGGCTTTATGAACCGATTTCGTTCAAATTGAAATTATAAGCTACCTGCATGATGAACAAAGCATTTGCGAAAAGCGGACCCGAAAAAAGCCCTTTTTATAAACCGATTTTGTTAATGCAAATTCGAAACGTTTATTATGTACTTTTATGATGATTTTTTTTTTTTTCATTTGAAAAATATAACATAACATAAACGCTATTTTTGTATTGGCCAACGCAAAAGATCTTATTAGGCGCTGCGAAGAAAGCAGGCATTGGCTAGTCAAATATAACATTAAACGGTGGTTCTAATACAATTTTTAATATTATTAATCAGGTTACTTACATTATATGGTATTTCTTTCAAAAATTAATGCACTATATGCATATTTTTTTTAATATTTCTTAAGTTTCTTTCATTGGTGCTGAAAAGCAACAATGCGTGTAAAAAATTGTGTGCTACCTAAAATTTCACCTCTGGAAACTGTATCCCTATAAAGGACTTCCCCACAGTTTTTTTAATGAATATATCTACTAAGATTTCGTCGACAAGTGGTGTATTTGCTCGACCACAACTCGAAATTTTTAGTGACAATTACACAGAAAATGCGCCTTCTCATTCGTATACGTTCTCTGCTGATATTGTGGCCTAGAAGTAGCAGTCACTTTAAGCGATTTTTAAATCACAGTGATAAAATCACCGGTAGTGAAATATGGTTCATCACTAGTCGCTGATTTCAAATCCGATGTCTAATTTGCAAAACTCAAAAGTGGGGATCCAATATGGCAACCAAATTTTATAATTTTTACCTTTTCATCTCAAACTCAAATATAGGCGGGTCACTGACTTCGAATCTTGCTTTAGATTTTAAAATTTCAAGATGGCGGCTCCAATACTTATGACAACCAAATTTTACAATTTTAACCACTTCATCTTAAATTCATACATTTGAGGTCACTGATCTTGAATATGGTTTTATGTTTTTGAAATTCAAATAGAGGATCCAATATGGCGACTAAATTTTATAATTTTTACCATTTCACCTTAAACTCATACATGGGAGGAGTTTTTTAGGTCACTGCGTTTAAAACATTGCAATAATCAGAAAATTAAGTAATTATAAATAAATAGGCAAACACAACAGATATTTCTTTATTAAAAATAAAAATTATTTAATATGTACAAACAAATACTACATGAAAAAATTTTCATTTTCATGAAGGTCGTAAGCATCTACATTTGTTTCCGACTCAGAGGCTGAGCTATTGTCAACACCTTCCAGTTCTTCCAGTTCGTTACAATATCTTTAGTTGCGTTAAAAAATTCCAGTCTTGTTGAATCCTCTTTAGTCGAAATACTGAACCCTAAAAATCAAAATTTTCTAGAGTGGTTGAATTACGTTAATGTTTTAAATAAAACTTATATCTTAAATAAATTCAACTAAAAATCATATTCTAACATTTAGTTTCGTAGCAAACCAACCAGCTTACTAGTCGGTCGATTTTCTGCTTGCGTTCACCTTGTGAAAAAGTGTTAAAATTTACGATTGAAGCGACTCTCATAACCTTCTCCTAATCTTTAGATATACATCAATCTAATAAAAGAGCAAAGACTCAAATATACAACAATACATAACTAAACCATCATGCACGAACCACCTGATCTCAAAGGCGGTAAACAAACATCGCCTCATATGTTTTTCGAAATAGACAACAATATAAACCTCTCCAATAAATCACCCGGTCCTAAACACTTGTTAGTTAAAAGAATTGACAGTAACGAAAATCTCTCTAGAGTCTCACCCTTTCTCATCAAAAGAGTGATTGACTGTGTTTGTGGGGAAATTGAAACTTGTGAAAAAAACAAAAGGTGGTGTTTTACTCTTAAAAACCAAAACGTATGCTCAAGCTAACAAATTAGTGAAGTTAATATCATTTACACCAACAATAAAAGTCGAAGTTAAAGAAAATGAATATCTTAACTATTCTAAAGGTGTCATTTATAATAAAGATTTAAGAGATATATCAGAAGAAGAGATACTCAACGAACTTAACAGCCAAAATGTAACAGCTGTTAAAAAAATCCTTAAAAAAAACAAAACGAAATGTTAGTCGAAACCGGCCTTTTAATACTTACATTCTCTGCCCCTGAACTACCTGAATCAATCTTTGTTGGATATCAAAAAACATACATACGTCCATATATTCCCCTTCCCTTGCGCTGCAAGAACTGCCACCGTTTTGGACACCCTACAAAATTTTGTCAAAACATGCTCAAACTGTTCTGCCCTTGCACATGTGAATAAAGAGCTCCAAGAGAAATGTTTAAGAGAGCCGGTATGTAATAACTGCTTAACTACACCAAACGAAGACTTTTCTCACTCCACGTACAACAAAACTTTCCCTATCTTTGTAATGCCGAAAGAAGTACAAGCCATTAAAACTCTCCAAAAACTAAGCCACAAAAAAACAGGACAAATATACAGAGAGAGGCACCCAGACCAAGCTTACAGTTACACCATGCATACGAAAGTTTCATACAGTGGACTTGAACCAACATCAGTATCTCAACAAATTACCTCACAAGACTCACAGAGAAGAGTAGAGGAAGGAACAACAGAAACGACAAATACACAAGAATCAACGACAAACGTCCAACACCAAAGCAATACCAACCACATTTCCGCAGCCCAGCTTAAAATATACCCGAAGAACACATCCAACCGTCTGAAAAGGCAACTGAAAGCTAAGGCAAAGAACTCAAATAAACTTACAACGAAAACCAACACCAATCAAAGCGACTCGGACGACTCCAATTCTTCTCTAATGGTGGAGTAAACTTACTCCATAAACTTTTCAAGTGGACACTAGTTATTAAACATATAAGCTTAATACATTATTTCAATATACATTTAATTAAACTCCTTTATGCTTAAGATATTACAATGGAATATAAACGGTTACTTAAATAACTATCTAGGACACCAAACACTTATAACAACCCACCGCACTCAAGTAATCTCCTTTCAAGAAACCCACCTAACCTCCCCCACAAATATCCCCATTCCCCCAAACTATAAAATCTATAACTTCAACTCTCACGGAGTAGCCCTCCTAGTCAACAATAGAGTTCAACACTCCCAAATCGATCTGAATACGGACTTCGAAGTTGTCGGTGTCAAAATTAGCTCTAAACAAACAATTACCATACTATCAGCGTACATTCCTCCAAATAAACGTTTTGGCACCAACAACCTCGATAATGTATTTTCACCTATCGAACAACCCTGTATAAACAAGGGAGATTTCAACTCCTGGCACTCTGACTGGGGCTCATGTAGCGTCAGCGTTCTGTTTAGTGTAAGCGTGTACCCTGCAAGACGGGTACTCGTTAGCGAACGTGTGTTGAGCTAGTTACCTTGACTTTGTTTGGATGTTATTTTGCAGGTTACTTTTGTTCTGGCTGTGGGAAAAAAATAACATACTTCCCCGCCTTTCTACACGTATGTGTGATGCTCTTATTCACTCTATCCCATTGCTTTTGACCTTGCTTCTGTTGCTCTTATGCTAACGGGAATCTTAATTACTGCAGCTGTTACCCTATTGTTAGCAGAACCCTGTTATGCTAGTTACCATGCAGGTTACCCGCTGGTTATCTCAGACCGTTCTGCCTGTTACCTGGCCGTTAGCAAGGGGTTACCGTCTTGGTTACCTTTTTGTTACCTCGACCTGCTGCGTCGGTTACCCGAGCGGTTACCTTCTTGTTACTCTGTTCATTTCAACCAGTTACTTTTTTTTTAAATCCTTTGTAAATAAAAACCAAAATTCTATTTTAATATAATTTTTAATTTAAAAATAAATAGATATACAAATAAAGATATACAATAAAAATTGTTTCAAAAATATTGTTATTGCGTCTTCTATGCCGAAAACATTGATGAAATTCTTGGTCACTTTGAATCAAGTCGTATGGTGGAAAAGATTTATCCGTACGCATGTGGCCAACCTATAAAAAGATAAAAATTAATTTACCTTTCTTTACTTTCTTATTACATTAAATTAAATTAAAAATGTTATTTTATATATCGCATGTTTAATAATATACAGGATTATTTCAAGATTTTAATTTTGTGGGAAAACGCAATCAAAGTTTTTCCAATTCATACAGTTGGTATACCAAAAGATAGATGGAAAGACACATGTCTTCGCCATTTTTGGAAAGTTTAGTAATCTGTTAGGCTGATCATATTCTCCTAATAATATTAATAATAGATTCCCGCTTACATATGTACTAGCAGACCCGGCGAACCTCGTCCCGCCCAAAATTTTTATATATTTTATTGAAACTTTTTGGTCCAACATTTTTACCAACAATTCACATTTATGATTTCATTGGCACATTTGTCTGCTAAGATTAAGGTTTGGTGGTCATTTTCCGCTTTAAATAACCTAAGGAAAGTTTTATATCCGTTCTTGAAATTCTCCAGTTGTGCGGAATTTCATAGCACGGTTATTCGCAAAGCGAAATAAATTTTTTCCTCTTCACTCCCTGGCGACAACAAGGACCCGGTTCTATAGTGAATGTCCTAGAAGCTTTACAGTATAGTAGGTGGCAATTTCAAAATGGGTGCGAATCATTGTTCTACAGAAATGCAATATACATATACTTATTTCAGACGAAATACCTTAAAAGTTTGAACGCATAATAATAAAATATTGGAAAATCACATCCATTGGGCCAATTGCAACGCAGGACCGTCGATATACTCAATGGTGCAACAGGTCGATTTAATCTGACCCTCACGGCCCCTTTTCTCACTTGGCTATTTTTAGTAATAGCTCGACTTCAGCACCACTTGGCAGCACGTTTTTGCAATAGTATTGCATACATACTTAAAACATTAGCCAAATCGGATCAAAAGTAAGATTTTTAGTAATAACTCAACTACAGCGCCAACTGTCGGATTAAATTGTGAAACTAAACCATCCAGAGACCCACTCTAATACACAAAAAGTTTCGTTAAAATCCGTACAACCATTTAGGAGGATTTCACTCACAAACACACCTACAGAAGAATAAAAAAATTCTTTCAAAGATAGCTAAAGGTCGGTAGGTTTGTAGGCCTCACACCCCTTTTCAAATAGCCCAAATTTTCTCCATGAGTATGGGCTTGATATATATATACATATCTCCATACGAAGTTCCAGTACTGTACCATGAATACTTTCAGACATATGCAGTATAAAAATTCGATTTATATGGGAGGAGCCACGCCCCCCTTTCCAACAGCTGCCCTCTTTCTTCATGAGTATGCGTTGATTTCGTATATCTCCATACCAAGTTCCAGAACTCTACCATGAACACTTCCAAAGATAGGCAGTATGAAAAATTCGGTTGTATGGAAGATGCCACGCCCCCTTTTCCAATAGTTCCAATTTTTCTCCAAGAGTATGCGATTTATTTCGTACATCTCCACACAAAACTCTAGAACTCTACCAAAAAATTTCCAGAGATAAGCAGTATGAAAAATTCGGTTTAATGGGAGATGTCACACCCCTTTTACAATAGCTAAAATTTTTCTCCAAGGGTATGCGATTGATTTCGTATATCTCCATACCAATTTCCAAAACTCTACCATGCACACTTTCAGAGATATGTAGCATGAGAAATTCGGTTTGTATGGGAAGTGCCACGCCCCCTTTACATATAGATTTTTTTCAGCCTAAAACCATCCTTGGGACACGTGCGCAGGTGGCAGTTTCAAAAAAATCGGTTCAGCCGCTCTCGAGCCTTGCGAAAACTAACAAACGGCTTTCTAAATATAAATTAGTTGAGATATATTCTATATTATAATTAT
>NW_016159430.1:32900-39275 GCF_001687245.7 Rhagoletis zephyria | reverse complement strand
CATATAGATTTTTTTCAGCCTAAAACCATCCTTGGGACACGTGCGCAGGTGGCAGTTTCAAAAAAATCGGTTCAGCCGCTCTCGAGCCTTGCGAAAACTAACAAACGGCTTTCTAAATATAAATTAGTTGAGATATATTCTATATTATAATTATATTTTGACAGTCTCCGTTGTTTCTGATTGGCGCAAAAAAATCTTGCCTAGTGACGAATTCGCCCTTTGATATGGTCGTTACTTAAAGCTATTTATATTCGAAATTGCATGAAAATTGGAAAACAGGAATCTATAAGCTTATCCAGGCAAAAAGCTACCTAAGTACCGAATTTTAAGCAAATCGGACCATAAATACGATTTCTTCGAACAGATCGGTCCCTGGTCCACTTCTCGGACAAAATGGATCATATATGCTAAAAAGCCACCTACGTACCGAATTTTAAGCAAATCGGACCGTAAATACGATTTTTTCGAATAGATCAATCGGTCCCTGGACCACTTCCCGGAAAAAATGGGTCATATATGCTAATATATGCTAAAAAGCTACTTACGTACTAAATTTTAAGCAAATCGGACTATAATAAGATTTTTTCGAATAGACCGGTCCCTGGTCCACCTACAAGAAAAAAAGTAAAAATTTTTAGCCTAAAACATGGTGGTTACCGAAAGCTATTTGTATACAAAATTTCATGAAAATCGGACCAGCCGTTCGCGAGATTACCTGTTACAAAAAAAGGGACTTCTCTTTATATAATTAGTATAGAAGATATTTTAGTGTTTCTCCTTATCAAGCTAATTAATTGTACTATAAAATCTCCAAAAACGTAAATTTTTACATCTCTTTATTATTAAACGTGCGACATTTATTTATTTATGTATGTATGTCCTTAAATCTTCCCTCGATATGAATTATTGTAAGTAGATTTTAAAGTAATAAAAGTTATATATTATATATAAAAACGTTACAACAATACGTGCATTTAAAAAGTATATTTACATCGTTTTTTGCACCTTTTCGCTACGGCTATTCGTTGATGAAATCACCTGAATGGCACATCAGCACACCAAATCAACCACAATTGTATTTCCTAGATAAGAAAAAAATCGAAATTAATGTTAAATTAATAAATGTAAATAACGTTTTGAGAATACACATATATGTGTAGATTTTAAAGTAATAAAAGTTATATATTATATATAAAAACGTTACAACAATACGTGCATTTAAAAAGTATATTTACATCGTTTTTTGCACCTTTTCGCTACGGCTATTCGTTGATGAAATCACCTGAATGGCACATCAGCACACCAAATCAACCACAATTGTATTTCCTAGATAAGAAAAAAATCGAAATTAATGTTAAATTAATAAATGTAAATAACGTTTTGAGAATACACATATATGTGTAGATTTTAAAGTAATAAAAGTTATATATTATATATAAAAACGTTACAACAATACGTGCATTTAAAAAGTATATTTACATCGTTTTTTGCACCTTTTCGCTACGGCTATTCGTTGATGAAATCACCTGAATGGCACATCAGCACACCAAATCAACCACAATTGTATTTCCTAGATAAGAAAAAAATCGAAATTAATGTTAAATTAATAAATGTAAATAACGTTTTGAGAATACACATATATGTGGCATTTTGTTAAAATAACTTATCTTTAGATAGACCATTTTGTTTTATATATTTCATTGTGTAACCAGTAAATAAAGTTCCTGTTAATTTTTAAACCCTTTTTGCATTCTGTGTAACCGGTAAATTTTGTTACCATCTCATAAGCTGGTTACAAAGTATTGCCCCATGAAATGTGCAATACCAGAAATTTTACAAATCTTCATAACTGAATTGCTGAAGATTTTGACTGCATTATCAGTTGCTTTATCAAAATGCCGCGGATATACATCGTCACCTTAATTCACAAAGGCCGTAACCAACCAATTTTTAATTTTACAGGAGAAGCAAAAAACATTATAAAAAGAGTATCAAAAATAGGTAGGGCCTTTTAAAAAGTGTCATGTAACTCCGTTGTTTTTGGTACTAACACTTAAAAATTTTTGTTGAAGGTGTATTTTAATACATCCTACCATACTCCGTGAAAAACGCAGTTTCGAAAAAAGTGTTTGGTTAATAAGGCCTTTGTGAATTAAGGTAACGATATGTACATATGTGTGTTAGTGGATGTGTGCGTGTATTCTGTACAACCATGTATACAATAAAAATATTGACATGTTTTTAAATAACAAAATTTTATTTTTTATGTTAATCTAACTTTATAAATTAAATTAATTAGAAAGAAAAAATTATAATTAGGGTATTCACAATATGTCGTAAGCATCGTAAAATCATAAAATGTTTCAATGTAAAATAACGGTTAGAATGGTTGTAAAGGATTTGTAGGGTATAATAAGGGCTAATTATATATTATATACGTTTTAAACATTTTGGCGTAGTTACACATCCTCTAAAAGCATTTTAACAGTAATTTTACATTGAAAAATTTTACGATTTTATGACTTTACGACTTGTTGTGAATACCCTCAATATATTTTATTATATAATTAATCAAAAATGAATAGTTGATGATACAAATTAAAATATATTTTACTAGCTTATGCCCGCGGGTTTCACCCCGCGTTTTTATAGAAATATGAAAAAAATTATAGATGTTAGATTTTATTTCTGTACCCATTTAGTTATAGCTCGTTATTTTTAAGCGAGTTAAAGTTAAAACTATGAAATNAAAGTGTGTTTGCATTGTTCAACTTTGCGTTCAACATTTGCGTTCAACTCAGCGCAGGGTTGCACGAAAAAAAAGTTGAATGGCTAAAAATATCAAAATATGAAAAAATATCCAAATATTCGCAATAAAAAGGTGTTTGCATTGTTCAACTTTGCATTCAACTTTTGGTTGAATGGCCTTTCAACTTATCGCTTTCAACAAAGTTGGTCGCCAGCCAACATTTAGCCATTCAACTTTTTTTTCGTGCAACCCTGCGTTGAGTTGAACGCAATTGTTGAACGCAAAGTTGAATAATGCAAACACTGCTTAAGACCATCCTAGTAGCCTATTTTTCAATCCAGGTCATAAACCATCTTTGGGCAAAATTTAATTTTCAAACAGGTGGCAATTTTTAAAAACGTAGCCTACTTTCCAANGAGCAATTGATACATTTTGCATAAACAACTCCATACCAAGTTCCAGTATCTTTCCACAAACACTTCCAGGGATATGTGGCNAATGCAAACACTGCTTAAGACCATCCTAGTAGCCTATTTTTCAATCCAGGTCATAAACCATCTTTGGGCAAAATTTAATTTTCAAACAGGTGGCAATTTTTAAAAACGTAGCCTACTTTCCAATCTAGGTCAGAAGCTATCTGTGTGCAAACTTTCATGCAAATCAGTTCAGTCATTTACGCGTATTAATTTAATTAAACTTTTCTAATACGTGACAGCTCTTAAAAAAGTAGCCTATTTCTCAACATAGGTCATAAGCTATATCTACGCGAAATGTCATGCAAATCTGTTCAGTCCTTTCCGCGTATTAATTTAATTAAACTTTTCTAATACGTGACAGCTCTTAAAAAAGTAGCCTATTTCTCAACATAGGTCATAAGCTATCTGCTTGCAAAATTTCATGCAAATCCGTTCAGACTGTTCCGCGTATTAATTTAATAAATCTTTTTTAGCAGGTGGTAACTCTTAAAAAATTAGCCAGTTTTTCAACCTACCTCATAAGCTATCTATGTGCAAACTTCCATGCAAATTAATTCACTCATTTCCACGTATTAATTAAATTAAACATTTCTAATAGGTGGCAACTCTTAAAAAAAGTAGCCTACTTTCTAACCTAGGTGATAAGCTATCTGTGTGCAAAATTTCATGCAAATCTGTTTAGTCGTTTCCGCGTATTAATTTGATTAAACTTTTTTAACAGTTGGCAACTCTTCCAAAAATTAGCCTATTTTCCACTGTAGGTCATAAGCTATCTGCTTGCAAAATTTGGTGGAAATCCATTCAGTCGTTTCCATGTATTAATTTAATGAAACTTTTTTAACAGATGGCAACTCTTAAGAAAAGTAGCCTATTTTCCAATCTAGGTCATAAGCTATCTCTGTGCAAATTTTCATCCAAATCTATTCATCGTTCCCGCATATTAAATAAATTAAACTTTTTTAACAGGCGGCATCTCTTAAAAAATAGCCTATTAACCAATCTGGCCTATAAGCTATCTGCGTACCAAATTTCATGCAAATCCGTTCAGTCGTTTCCACGTGATGATTTCCCAAACATCCAAACATACAAACTTTCACATTTATAATATTAGTAAGATTATTAATAAATCTAAAATTAATACCTGAAAATATATACACCTTAAAATATCTATATCCAACTTAAAAGTAATACTAATTAAAAATTACAATATATTTTATTATATAATAAATCTAAAATTAATAGCTTAAAATATCTATATACAACGTAAAACTAATACTAATTAAAAATTATAATATATTTTATTATTAATAAATCTAAATTAAGAGTTGGTAAGATTATTATAACTATTCCTTAAGGGCTAATTATACATAACTTATATCAAGTACTTAAATCATACTTTTAATATTTACAACTAATACTATCTTACTCTAGCCTAGCTTAACCTTAAGTTTATGTTTTTTGAAGTGAAACTTCTTAGGCGGCGGCATCGCAAAAATCGAGAGTGGAATTTTTAAAACTGAGTGAGAAGGAAGACATAGGTAGTACAGGGAAGGGGAAAAAAGAAATAAAGCGACGCATGACGGGTACGAGTGCCTACATATGCATATTTGNCTTCTGAAATAATATTTAAAGTATATTAATCATTTCTGAGAGCTGGGCATCAACAATTAAAGCGTACTTCTAATTGCCGCTGTTGTGATGAGATGCCGCTAATTTTCTCCATTTTGAGTCCCTTCTGTCACCTGAAAAAGACATGCGTGCCAAATGAACTTTTCTCTCAAAGTTTACACTGCTGGCAAATGTAAATAAGGATTACAATTTAAACACTAATTAATCCGACTAAAGTAAAATCAGTGGAAAATTAACAATAAAATACTTTTTTCGAAAAATCTATAAAGGACCCTTTTATTTCTCAAAAAAACCTGGGTAACAGTTGTTCGTCGCCGCGCTGTAAAGTAAAAGTACAGTTTTCTACCAAAATAAAAAAAAAACCTTATTTCCACAAATTTTATTTTTTATTAATAAGGTCAATGAGTGAACTTTACCTTTATAAAAAACATTTTATATGTCATAATAAAAACGGTTTACTATCCAAATGAATTACTTTTATTTATGCCTAGATATATTAAAATTTGGGCGTGGAACTTGTCCAACCTAGACCGAAGGTTCCTCAAAAAGCTTGTAAGAAACGGCTTCGATTTTACCCAAACGACTTCACCAGACGTACGTCTTCGGTTCGATAAGAAAAAACGACGTCGGAATGACGTTGAATTTTGTATGGAAAAAACGACTTCGTTTCAGCGTTGTTTCGAGTTTACCCAAACGATTTCACCAAAGCGACGTCGTAACGACGTCGTTTAGAGTTGACCCAAACGACTTCACCAGAGCGACGTCGTAACGACGTCGTTTCGAGTTCACCAAAACGACTTCACCAGAGCGACGTCGAAACGACATCGTTTCGAGTTCACCCAAACGACTTCACCAGGGCGACGTCGTAACGGCTTTACCAAAGCGACGTCGTAACGACGTCGTTTCGTGTTCACCAAAACGACTTCGCCAGAGCGACGTAGTAACGACGTCGTCTTCGCCCTGTGGCAAATTGGGTACTTATGGACAGCCATGTTTTCATGCATGTATATATATTTATATTTGAATGGTTGTATATATATTTGTACGTATGCACATATGTTTGTGTACATGTATATATGCACATATCGATGGCTGAGTGGAAGATCGACCTATCTCGGCAGCCAGTTCGAAAACGCCCTATCTCCGAAAAATTTTCAACAACGCTCTATCTCAGAAAACTTTTCAAGAACGCCCTAGTTCATAATTTTATTGAAAAACTCCCTATCCCAGAATTTGGTTGAAGAACGCGCTATCTTAGCTGCCGATTCAAAAACGCCCTATCTCAGCTTATTTGCAATGTATTTTCAATTGAGATAGGGCGTTTTTGAACCGAATTATGAAATAGGGCGTTATTCAACCAAATTCTGAGATAGGGTATTTTTCAAAAAAATTCTGAAAAAGGGCGTTTTTCAATCAAATTCTGAAGTAGGGCGTTTTTGAAAAGTTTTCTGAGATAGGGCGTTTTTGAACTGGCTGCCGAGATAGGTCGATCTTCCACTCAGCCATCGATAGTAGTACAAA
>NW_016159430.1:23504-31034 GCF_001687245.7 Rhagoletis zephyria | reverse complement strand
CAAAGGAATTTGTCTTCTTTCAACTTAAATAAATGCATTTTGCAAACAAAAGTGCGTACGTTACTTAGTGCCTTGGTAATGGCGAATTCGTAAGGATCTATTGATTGCATTATAAACATTTTCATTTATTTCATAAACCTACAATTATTTCCATTAAAACCCGGTCCTATGGATGCTAGAAGCGCGAATTCATATAAGGTGGTGTTACCGGAAAATGAATAAATAAATTATATATATGTATATCAGAAAATTAATAAGATGAAATGAAATTATTGTTTGATTCCTAACCAAACCTATGTATGTTAATCAATCGCATAATTGTTTGCCGAACCTTAAAAATATGTTTACATATCCAATTTCGTGAGTAGGTACCTGGTACTCACACCTTTTTTAAGAAGTTTCACTTCTATCATGTGTACGGTGTTACACACGAATTTTTTTTTTTGCTTAAACCTATTGTGGCTTAGGGCCACATATTTTCTAATATCTGCCACTAAATCTTCCTTCCTTTGGTCTGCAAAGACATCTGAAAGTATATGAATTAATTAAGAATTTTCAACACTATTTATAATATTCACCGAAGATAATGTCCATGCATTTCAATTTCAGCAGCGCTTTTTTATTCTGGCGCCCCTCCAAATTGAAATTGGCCACTAGGTCGTCCTTAAGCAGCGCACGCAAAACTCCGTCAACATTGCCTTTGAAACCCTTGGCCTTTATCAGCAACCGCATCTACAAATTTTTTTTAAAGAGATAGCTTTATGTTAAATAATGAATTTAATGCAATCACAAAGTTGCAAATGTAAAAATACATATGTATTACC
Source organism: Rhagoletis zephyria (assembly GCF_001687245.7). Classification (NCBI taxonomy): domain Eukaryota; kingdom Metazoa; phylum Arthropoda; class Insecta; order Diptera; family Tephritidae; genus Rhagoletis; species Rhagoletis zephyria. Next base: position 30,210 of record NW_016159430.1, on the reverse strand, counting down.
ATAGCTTCAACACTGGCCTTATTCTGGAGTTTCGTCTCCACGGCCAGTAACTCCTCCTCCGATGATAATGGAAGTTTTGAGGACAGCTCCAGTGTCACCAGTGATGCGATTGATGCAGTTATGGGTCCTGGCAGCAATAACCTTACATTCGCGCAGGATTTTACTCTGCGCCTGAACCTCGACCTTTTCCGGCATCTATGAAGTAAAAAACTTGATTAATACATATATATTTTTTTTAAGTGACACGTTCAAAAAGTTACTTTTTCATGGAGGGCTTTCTCAACGGCAGTGAGACGGACTTCTATCTTTCCAAGGCGTTCAAGAACTTCTGGGTGTACAGAAAAAAGCATGCAAATTAAAGTAGAATTAAAATTCAATACTTTTTACCTGCGTGGCTGCTTGAGGGAACTTCGGTGTCCAGGCCACTTGGCGACTTTCCAACTTGTGGGGCGCAAGTTATGTCGAAGCGCCGCTTATTAACACTTCGCTCGCCCTGCGAGCATTCCACCTCCGATTCACAAATTTCTTCGATAATTTCTTCGAACATTACACTAATAAAAATCATTAAATAAATGATGTAATAAAGGAACTAATAATAATTTGTTATTATAAGGTATGCAAAAATACTTATATTTAATATCATTTCTACTTATAAATACCTCTTTATCAGAAAATTTTGCTAAATTAATATCTAAACAAGTTGAAGAATCTACTGGTTGTTCAAAATAATTTTCTATGTCAGTTAAAACGAGGGCTATAAAAACATCGGATTCAACATGTTCCCCGATAATTTTTATGGGCCCCGTTTTATCACTGTAGCAAAAACTATCTTTATCCTTTTTATAATTTAATATAAATGAGCCCAATTTGGAGACTTTATCAGGATCTGCAACAAAATTTTTTCTTTTTAAATATCGGTTTTTCAGTTGTTGCAATACTTTGTCTGATTTTCTTAAGATTTTTTTTAAAGTTTGCATATAATTTTCAAATTTATAAGCGGAAAAGCTATCTAATGGTCCAAACTGTTTAACGCAATCAACTAAATGAAGCAAACCATGAACATTAAAACTAATTAAATGATTACCGTATAATTGACCAAATAATTTAACGAATTCTTTTAACTTTTCTTGAGACATATTTATATCATTTGTCCTCTCAGAAGAGAGAAGCCGAATTCCCGCATGAAGCAAAAGAAAAGGGTAGTACAGGTCGTCGCGAACACAATCTTTTAAAACAAATATGCCTGTATACAATAACAACTGACGGAATTCTGTAGATTTCCAATTATTTACTTCATCGAAATCTCTTGAAATTCTACAAAGTTCCGAGGGAACCGATTTTGCGAGAGATCGCAATCGTTCGTTCATTAATACAAGATTTCCTTTAGGAATAATCAATTTTAATAATTTTTTCATTACACCGAAATCTATTAAATGCATTGGGTCCAAAGGAAACTGAGAAACCATGCCGAAATTTGCAGTTTCTAATAAACTCTTCCGCTCTCTATACTCAGGACGATGATGCTCCTTGCCTCTTCTATTCTTAAAAGTTTCATCTGAGCGAGCTAATCCGACATTTACTGAAAGACTAATTCTTCTGTTTAGGTATTGGCTGGGACATAGGCACTTCGGACAACTATTTTTCCCTGTGTGGGATATTACTCCACTAACAAAGGCGCGGGCTGAGGAATCACAGGTAAAGGATCTCACACTAAAGTGCTTTATTACCTGATTTCTACCTACTTTTAATCCATTAGCTTTTAAAATTAAGACCTCATCACAAAACTTTTTAAGGAAATCTTCGGGATTACTAGGTTTGCCTTTTCCTTGAAAGCATGCAATTACAAACGGACTGATCTTTGGATAACTTACTAATGAGCCCAAAATTGGCCATACACAATTTTTAGAAGAATTACGAAGCATGAGGCCATCAATTCCTACGTCGATTTCTACTCGCTCGCTCGCTTCTAAGAAATCAAACGCAGGTGAGTTAAAATTACTTTCAATACCGATATACAAAAACTCTCCACCTGGTATATTGTCAATATCAACTTTTTCTCTGTTTGTTCCAAGGAGAGTTTTTGCAGATAAGGGGAAAAATTTAATATCGACTTTATTCAAAGTTTGCAATAAATCAGTGACAGTGTTATGAGATACGTTTTTACTAATAGCCCACGCCTTTAACTCCAGACATTTATCTTTAGGACTTTCATGTTCAATTTCCTCTTCACTAGAAAAATCATCTTCAAAAAAATACCGAACATCACTGTCACTATCACTATCCACGGCGCTACTAGTACAAGGAACATCATCGTATATACCTATACTATACTTGAATTAATACTAGATCCGTTTGAATCCTCTTGCTCAGATTCATTTAATCTGAGAAATTTTGCCACCGTAGCTTCAAACTCCGCCTTTTCTTTACTCAAGAGGTTAGCAAATATCTTCTTATTCATATTTTTATGGTATTATACGATATTTTATGTAATATATACGTAAGTAATATAGTAATATATATGTACGTAAGTCTATCTCCTATAACTAATTTAACTTATCTTTTTAACCAGAACACCACGCAAATCCACGCTGGGGACTAAAATAAAAAGATTTATAGAAAGGTTGAAATCCTTAATGAAGTAGAATAAGAAATTTTAGTTTTTTATAGCTTTTAGATACATAGGTTAAAGAATATAAAGCGCGGCTGGCAGAAAATAACAGATTTCGCTGGCAGCACTGATATAAAGTAACAATGCCTTCTATAATTGCACGCAGAGGATATAACGTTTTCGTGCCTTTAAAATTTATTTTACAACTTTCAAGGACCAAATGCTGGTAAAATGTATGTACATATCGTTACCTTAATTCACAGAAGCCCTAACCAACATAACTGCGTTTTTCACACATATGTATGATATATTAAAATACATCTCTAAATTTGAACGGATTAGTATCAAAAACAAGAGAGTTATGCCACTTTTTAAAAGGCTTATCTGCAGTTTTCGATTTTCTTTTGATAATGGTTTTTTCTTCTCCTGTAAGATATAAAATTTGCTGATTAGGGCCTTTGTGAATTAAGGTAATGGGTTCCAAAAAGCGTCAACTCGAAAATAGCACCCCCTGACCTGCCAAATTAAAACTTAAATTGGACAACTTTATCTTCTGGCATTTAAAAATAAACGAAACGGATGCTTTATATTGATGCGCTTTGGAAAACTAAATCTCACATATCTGCACCGCATGTGTTTACATATGTATATATATATATACATATGTATATATTTCGACTGCACTTTCTTATTTTTACCTACATACATATACACATGTACATAGGTAGTTGCATAGTTGCAGCTGCGCTTTGTACAAATGCACTTATACTTCATTTTCTTTTGTTTAAATGAATACAAATTCTACACACCCTGCAGTGAAACCCCAAACTAGTCAGGAAAAATACTAGTTTACAACCAGAATTTCCTGACTGAAACCGAACTAGTTCAAAAGTGATCAGACTTGTAGTAAGTACAAAAAGATTTATTCATGCCCAGTTTTATTTGACTTCGACAGTTTAATACAATAGAGTACACGAAATATTATAACTTTTATTTGAGTATATGGTAAACCGTTAAAGCGAGTACGTACTCGCAATTTTACCATACCTGTTAAATAATGATATTAATATTCATAATGATTATTAATTAAACCATGTTTTTTTGGATAACCGTTTAATGATTGAATACCGACATTGGCACCTGCTTAATGATTAATAATTAATTACTTAAACAAAATATTTTAATTAATTCGTGAACTTTAATTACATCATTATTTAATTATTTTTTATCATTTTCAATTATTTTTAACTTTTTTTTAATTACACGATTAATATAATTATTTGATTAATTTCAATTATCAATCAACAAGCCAAAGTATAGACACATATTAAGAATATTTAATAACTGCTTGAATTATTTATTTATTTTATTCTTATCCAAATCTCAAATTTTAAACACTAATTATTACTTTTAAAAAAATTTTTATTCACTTAGTTCACTCAAAAATTAACTAAGGTATCTTTTTATTTTTAACTAAAATGTTTTCCATATTCAAGCTTTTACTTTTAATAAATTTAATCGAAAATTAATTTAAATTTATGTTCGAAAGTTTGAAATATGTATGTATTTATTTTTCCTTTTAATAAATACTCAAAAAATTTAACACCACATAAAATTGTGTAATGTATTAAAGTGTACTTAATCAAAAGTTTTTTATTGTATATTCATGAATTTATTATATTTTTTGACTTCCAAAGTAGTCATTTTGGCCTATAATTATACTAGTATTTTTCTGTCTATTTTGAACTAGTATGAGACTGGTATATTTCTGACCGAAATCTGACAATTGCCATCTCGTAGGACATCCCCGTGTTAAAAATACCAGTTGATTGCATGGAAAAAAGATAGTTGGCTGACTAGTTGGGCATGCAGTTCATACTAGTTGTGAGGTAGTTTATAACTAGTACATTTGACTACAGGGCATTTATGCAACTGTTTCCACACATACATATGTAAGTACACAGATAGGTACCTAGCCAGCATTTGGTCGATGCAACTAGAACTGATGCAAATATTGCTCTTGACCGAAAATGACTGTTTTTCAAAACGCATCAGTTGTTGAGTATACAATCTTGAAATGATAATTTACACAATTTACAAACAACTCAGCCTGCAAAAATTAAGTACCTCAATCTGCCGTTATTTGAAAATAAAAGAAACTGATGCGCTTAGGAAAACGGACATTCTACTGCACTTTTCACATGTTTCACCGCACTTTTTGTTGTTTACATATCGGACACGATCTTCATGCGAAATGCGAAAAACTATTTCTTAGCAAATGTTAGTCATATGGGCAAGGAAGACTTTACCTTAGGTTTTTCAAGCAAATTATAACAAAAATTTGCTCCAGCTTTTGCTGAAAGATGAATAAAAGCTCTGTGTACATTTTTAGTGCATTATTATAATTCCAAAAATTCCAAATGTTGAGTTATCAGTTTTGAAGATCGTGTGCAATATGTACCTAGTTGCAGCTGGAGCATTATACTGCAGTTTTAAAGTACCTATGTATATATTTCCACCGCACTTTCTTCTTTTTACCTAAATATGTACACATTTAGGTAGTTGCAGCTGGAGCATTCTACTGCACTCTTTACATATTCGTACACTTTATAATTTTTGTTTATATACATACGTACATGTGTACATATGTAGGTATTTGCAGCTCCACTACACTTTGTAAAACAGTCAAAGGCTGGCACTCTATTGCACTTTTCACTGCACTTTCTCTTATTGCTTACTCAGATACAAGTCGTTAGTGATACTGCAAAACGATCATCGACATCAGCCAAAAGAAGACATTTTCGTCATTAGGAAAGTTTTACAGTTTTACCTACGATATGACCACAAGTAGCTACATATTTAGTAGCGGCTGGAACAACCGGCTTTCTTAATATGTATTTAAAGAATAAAACTCACCGAACAATGTTTGTAGCTGCTGTTTGAGGGCTGTTTAGGCCCATACCTAAATATGCTGCACCACCCTAATGTGCGTTAAATAATTTTGTATCTGAGTGCACACACACATATATAAGATACGGCTAACATTCCAGCCGTTAACAATATGCCCCGCCGTACGGTAACGAAGGTTACTGTTCGGCGGGCTCAAACCCTTTTTCGTTTATTGGCACTCCATCACTTCCTAGAAGACCAGCAGAGCGACTGCCAGCCACCACACCACGTCAGCAAGGTAATTTCATCAAGCTATTAGCAAAATTTATAGTGAAATTCACTCTGTTTTATTAAACATTTTGTCTCAACAAATAAAGCAAACATTTGTTATTATTGTTAACCATTAAATACTAATACGCTGTTGTTTTTTTCACTTATTTTCTTTACGTGCGAACGCCTTAACAATTCCAAGACGCCGGCGCGTAAATATTGGTCCTTCTCAGCCGAGAAATTGACCTCCGAGTACTCCACAGTGCCAAAAATACAGTCCACACGCACCACTGCCGCTTGATCGCCACATTACCACAATTTGCAAGGATCATCTGCCAGTTGAAGGCTTTTTTATTATTGATACACCGAAAAGGACATAGGATACACTGCCACTTGATCGCTACATTTGCCACAGCAGCAACAGTTCCAGCAACTTATTTTATCGAAAAAGCAGCACTTCCATTTACAAAGGTACGTGGTTTTGATTTCACACCTCTGTGCACTTTCAAACATCATTTATAAAATCGAGTGTCAAACAAAAATATCGCGGGTGAATTTGTGGAGGATGGTTCCGTGCGCAGAAGTGGAAAACTCTTGACTGCCATTCACCTGGGAGTGACCAGAAGCGATTCTTGTGCGTACGGTTCAAATCGCAGCTCACAACGTCCGGATATTTATATCCACGTATCCTCTGGGTAGCAACCAAACACCCGTTTGGGAGCGAGCTAAAGTGAGAAGGCGTAAAACTTCGCGTGCGCTGGGTTTGGGTCCCGCCACGTTAAAACCCCGCCCAATGAAAAGAAGCAAACAGCCTCGGATGAGACCCCCTTTTTCTGATGACGACCACGGCAAACGTATAAAGGACTATGATTTAAGGGTATGCACCTGGAATATCCGGACCCTTAATGGGGAAGGTGCCTCTGCCCGGCTGGTTGATGT
>NW_016159430.1:11676-15045 GCF_001687245.7 Rhagoletis zephyria | reverse complement strand
ACTTTTCAGGGTTAAAACCTGTAAAACTGTCAAAAGGGAAAAGAAGCCAGAGAACCGATTACGGGAACGCTTTCTGGTAGATTCCTTTACATTCTTGCAACTTCGTGCGAGTTGGGGAACGCAACTAATGTATAACACTAGTAATTTAATAATTACTACAAACTTACCACGTGCCAAATCCATTACAGCCGGTCAGGTCAAAAGTTTAACAGCATCGAAGAAGAGGATATCAAAGATGATATTGGCGACATCAATAATAGCATTCCCGATGATTTCACCAGTGACTTTGTTACGCCACGAAAGGTGCATAATTCCACATTAAGCGAAGATGATATGCTCTATGAGTCGAATCGCAATAAAATTAGTGATTTATATTCCACCTTCGATGAAACGGGCACATTTCGTAGTAAATCTAGTCAAATATGGGATCCACATCCCCAATATATAATGACCGTTTTTGGGCATGAATTGCATTTGGTTTTACATCAGGAGTCATCATTCATACCAAAGCAAACATTTAGTGTAATTCGTATACTTAATAATAGAACCGAAGCCCCACGGATGCGCTTTCAGCTACCGACTCAGATATGGGTTTTGCCACAATGCTGGGCACAGGGCGTACTAATAATGGTGTATCGCCCAACAGCAATAACGGATTGGTGGTGATGGGTGACGCTGCTAGAGAGTGACGCGGGGATATTGCTTCCAGAGTGTGAGTGAAAATAGGTTTGACGCTCCGTTGTTACGCAGTCGCGATGGTTGACTACCTCTTCTGAAGTGATGCGCAGCAGAGTGATACCGAGCACGAACTTTTCCGATCGGATTAGTTCTAAACAGTGAATTACATAGTTAGGATGATCGTCGGGGAACTCAAGTTTTCCTATGAGCGCAATTAATTATGCGAATGTATCACGTCGTCGGCGAGGCACATTTGCCATTGATAAACTTGCATATGTATTCCATAATGTTTCACGCAGTAAAGTTCTCTCGCTAGCAGTGAAAGGTGACCACCGACGTGAAATCCAATGCTCTAGAGTTGATGTACTGAAAAACCAGAGATATTGCTTTGTGTCAATAGAAGCAGCCAACTGTACACTGATTTGCCAAGCGCTTGGTTGTCCTCTGAAGGCAATAAGTTCTGTTTCAATTTCACGTTTTCGTATATTAGGCGTAGCTGGGTGGTGGAATTCTTGCAAAAGTGCCTCTACCATGGACAACGAGGAAGACATTTTTTGCTATGTCGCGGAGGCAATCACAATCTATAGATGCTATCTGCTATTAGATTTTGGGGATCTAAATATATTTTCGATGCATATATAAAGCAGTCTTTTAATTGAAATTGTCCATAACACTTGCCGTTGTTATTATTCTATAAAAACACTTATCGCTTTCAGAAAACCATTGAAACAACGAAATTGTCGAAAGCATGAAAAACGAATGCTTCGCAGAGGCCGGCCCCAATTCTTGGTATCTTCTGGGTATCTGAAAATGAAATAAATGAATTGAATAACACTACTAATTTAATAATCACTACAAACTTACCACGTGCCAAATCCAGAATGAAATTTTCAGTAGGGATGCAAACGATACATCGATGTTTCTGAAACATCGATAATATCGGTTCAATTTTCAATGTTTGCCATCGATGTTTACAATTTACTAACATCGCGAAATTGACGATGCATCGATGGAAGTTTTACCGATGCTTTAAAGATCGTCTTTAAGGAGACTCTCTGACTTTCTGTTGGTATGTTTGACTGACCTTAAATTTATTATTCATTCAGAATTTTATTTTTTTATTTATGGCCTTATAACAATTATATTCCACAATTTTATTGAGCTTGAGGCCGTTTCTTATGAAAAATTTGGGAAATGTTTAGTTATTGGCCCATCGTTTTTGGGGTGGGGGGCGGAGGGGGAGGGGGCGTGGCCCCTAAACCCCCCTCATTCGAAAGGGGCCAGTCGCCACTTTACGAAAAGAACCCCTTTTTTTTGAAAGTTGTTGAAGTAAATTGTTCATCTTCATTATCCAAACGCTCTGTTGATGGTGATATGAATTTTTTGAACGCGGAAGTTTGGTAATTTTTTTTTTTATTGGTAAAAATTAAAAAAAATAAAAAACTAAAAATATTTGTGGCAACACTGAATTCTTTATGAATCGGTTTAGTCAAGTATCGCACCAATATGAAAAATAATGGGAATCCTTTTTCTTTTCGGTAGGAGGTTATNTCTGTATAAAACCATTCAATTATACGTAATTATTGGGAATCGGGTTAGTGAGGTTTTGCACCATTATGAAAAATAATGGGAATTTTTTTTTCTTTTGGGTAGGAGGTTATGGTGCTTAATAACAAAACACCACAATAATGTTTTCACCCATTTTCTACGATATTGGCGATTTATTCTGTCAGTATACACTGCGTCGGCCGCTGTGGTTTAGTGGTAAGTAGTGCGCGCTTCCACTCCGCAGCACCTGGGTTCAAACCCTGGTCAAAGGAACATCGCAAAAATATAGAAAAAAGGTTTTTTCTTAACAGCGGTCGTCCCTCGGCAGGCAATGGCAAACCTCTGCCATGAAAAACAGCTTCTCATAAAAATACAATCGCCGTTCGGAGTCGGCGTAAAACTGTAGGTCCCTCCGCTTTGTGTGACAACATCAAGGCGCACGCCACAAATCGGAGGAGAAGCTCGGCCAAACACTAACATATGTGTAAGCGCCAATCTATTATTATTATTATTATACACTGCGTGGCATTGAATTAGCCTCGAATTAATTATACACCGCGCACATTGTAAGATTTGACCCATCTAGCTGCTTTTAATTCTGTAATTCGAAAACTATTGAAGATAGATTAATGAAATTTTGCACAGGGTACGTTATAAGATAGGCGAAGCTTTTTACAAAAAATTGGTAATTTATAGTTACTGTCACGCCACCCTATTATACATATAACTGCAATTTTAAAAAATGCAAAAACTGAAATATTTAACTAATTACAAACGCTAAAATGCCTAAAATTTATATTTAGAATTTCCCTATAACAGGACTGACAAACTGACAGAAATGGACTTAAAAATAAATATATATTTTTTTTAGTTATGGGCGTGGAAAATATCGACAAAAAAGTCAAGTTGGGTCAACATAATTCCGTTATAAGTTCAATATTTCTTGCTCTATTTACAAAAATGGGATACCATTGGAAATGTAATGAATCAGGCTTCTTCTATTCAAAGCAAAAATACAAGAATTTGTCTCGACCGAGATAAAATGCAAATGAATTACTCGAAGAAAATGAAATTCCCAGTAGGCCAGAAAAAAGAAAATTTCATCAAAACCTGCACTTTCCAGCAGCTAAAATTGTGTTGTTT
>NW_016159430.1:0-6380 GCF_001687245.7 Rhagoletis zephyria | reverse complement strand
CTTTTAATAAAAAATTACTACCGTATTATATAGCATACAATATTGTATACACACATACATACAAATATTGCGATATTGAAAGTGTTTGTAATGAGAAAGTTCACGCTACAGAAAAAGGTGATTGTGGTGTTTTATCTAAGTTGTATACCGGTAGCGCCCAATAAATCTCGATCAATTCTTCTTCCGGTAGGAAAAAATGAAAATGTTTCACATTGATTTGATCCGTTTTAGTGAGCTAAAAAAGGGGAACAGATTTGTATGAGATTTCTTTTCGTATAAATATGCTCTAATTATCGAGAAGTACGCCTTCCTCTTTTGCAAATATATCCTATCAGAAGTATATAAAATGTGGATATCTTTAAAACAGGAGCAGCTAGGATTTCAATTTAAGCGGATTCTTAACCTTAAGATATCAACAAATACAACCCTGCTTTCAGATTTTGTCGACATTTTTATGCAACCTATCTTCACTTCCTGCCCACCGTGTATACTGTTTATATTAGTGGAAAAGGCATTTTTGGCGGTTTATTAATTTTTTATTTTTTTTGAGTCTATGCTCGCTGAAGAATTTTAAACCGGTGTCAGAGTTGAATTTTTTTATAAAGAATACTGATAATTAGGTTTCTCCGTTTTTTTAATATTTTTTTTTTATCTCTTTCTTATATCTGATTATTTAGAATTCCAAAGTTCAATAATACATATACCAAAGTTTGTGTCTGAAGTTAAATTTTGCTCAGGTTATAGCATTAGTTCTGAATTCCTCATGTACCATTAGATATAGGCAAACACAATAAAGAAAATAAGTGAAAACGTATTATGAAACTAAGATTTGTATTTTTCGATAAGTGAAGGGTATAACAGCAGTATGGAGTGATAGATTATTAAATTTTGGTGTGGGTGTTGTGCTTGCGCTACCGAGGGGAAGTGGGGAATGACATGATGACGATACGGAGAGGACAGCGACGGACTGATCGACATACCGACACTTGTCAGGCAAAAGGGGGCGCTGCTAAAAAGAAGGAGTCGCAGCAGCGGCCATGGCTTCGTGGAGTACACGCAGAAGGGGTGGGACGATTCCACCTGACTCGGACTGTCTCTCTTTACGTTTCTGTACTTTTCTTTTGTCCTGTTTCTCTTTTGTTTTGCATATTTTTTTTTGTAACACCGCAACAACTCATAATCGGGCATGATTAAAATTTTTTTGTTGATGTAGCTAAAGACAAGAAAGGTAGCAAAGACCCCCCACTGACGAGCTAGCCAGGGCCTGCAAGCATGCCTGCAGCCAATGTCAGTTACGCGGTTTTGCAGAATGACGAAACGCGGTTTTGTACTTTAAACGACGATATGTATGTATGTATGAAAATAAAGCAACCCCGAAAGCTTTGGTTGTAGTGTACAAAAGCAATATTTATACCTCACTACCTCGTCGTTTTCGACGACCCATGCTTTCAACCTGCTATCCAGAAACCATCCTTTTCGCGGTTATAGTTTATATTTTCTAAAACACAAACTGCACTCATATGTATATAAATCAAAAATCCCCATACGCATATACTATACGTTGTCACTTTTGAATGTATTTCACAATCAGAATCACTGGCGCTACTTCCATGCGAAATTTCTTCAACCGATCGCTTCGTCAAATATCTTTAAGAAAAAATACCATTGAAAGAGACAATACATTTTGAGATCTACTGAAATTTACCTATCCATTGGTTGAGGTTAAAATTAAAAAAATCGTAGCACAAAGCACAGCTCTTTTCCGACGCCACTCAGTTAAAAAATACCAACTAATAGTGATACGCAAACCGGTTTGAGCTTTACTATAGTCGAACACTTTTTTGTGCTTACTATTTTCAGAGTTACCATAAACAAATTTTTCTATGATATCTATTTATCTATTACTATTTTGGGAGTTACCATAACACATTTTTTATGATATAGATATTATTTTCTAAATATCGATTCAATAAAGAACTTTAGTAAGAAAAAAGAAAAAAGGCTAGAAAAGGCCAAATGAAATTAAGAAAAAGCTTAAAAAAAGCTAAATCACTTATTTTGAGGCTAAATGCATTCAAAAAAAGCCAAATTTAGCCTGAAAAAGGCCGAAGTGGCAACACTGATTACCGCCACCTTATTCCACACCCGATCCACTCCTCTCCTAAAAACAAAACCCATCTTTTTGACAAAAACCGCCAACTGGACAAAATTTTCAGAGACTTGCGACAGCCTTAATCAGATACTACCTAAAAGACGAAGAAATCTCCCTTGGTGGAGTCATGAACTCCAACAATTAAAAAGCATAAAAAGCAGTTGCTGGTAAAAGTTAAAATGGTCAATAACAAACGAAAACATACTTAATTATAAACGTGCAAACTCCAGACTCAAACGATAATTAAAACTCGGCAAAGCTAAATCACTAGTTGAATTCACATCAGAACTCTCCCCATCTACACCCACAAGTCAAGTTTGGGCCAAAATTTAACTCATTAACGGGCTATATGAGTCCAAATCCATCCATTGTTTAACCACCAATAATCCTCTCCAACCGAACATATCCAACCCCGATGGCATTGCAGAAAACCTTGGCACTTACTGGTGCCGGGAGTAACGTTCTACTCGCGCCGCTGGGCGGCGCTCTGGCGACGTTGACAAGTGGCGCTCTTTTCGCGTCGGAGAGTATCGCGCTAATGACGCCGTAGAGTACCGTTCTACTCGCGCCGTTGGGCGGCGCTCTGGCGACGTTGGCAAGTAGCGCTCTTTTCGCGCCGGAGAGTATCGCGCTAATGACGCCGGAGAGTACCGTTCTACTCGCGCCGTTGGGCGGCGCTCTGGCGACGTTGGCAAGTAGCGCTCTTTTCGCGCCGGAGAGTATCGCGCTAATGACGCCGGAGAGTACCGTTCTACTCGCGCCGTTGGGCGGCGCTCTGGCGACGTTGGCAAGTAGCGCTCTTTTCGCGCCGGAGAGTATCGCGCTAATGACGCCGGAGAGTACCGTTCTACTCGCGCCGTTGGGCGGCGCTCTGGCGACGTTGGCAAGTAGCGCTCTTTTCGCGCCGGAGAGTATCGCGCTAATGACGCCGGAGAGTACCGTTCTACTCGCGCCGTTGGGCGGCGCTCTGGCGACGTTGGCAAGTAGCGCTCTTTTCGCGCCGGAGAGTATCGCGCTAATGACGCCGGAGAGTACCGTTCTACTCGCGCCGTTGGGCGGCGCTCTGGCGACGTTGGCAAGTAGCGCTCTTTTCGCGCCGGAGAGTATCGCGCTAATGACGCCGGAGAGTACCGTTCTACTCGCGCCGTTGGGCGGCGATCTGGCGACGTTAACAAGTGGCGCTCTGTTCGCGTCGCGTGTACCGCGCTAACAATGTTGCCAGGTTTTCGGCATGAGAAAACGTCCCTCTTGGTCTGAAAAAACGACATTTCCTACCCAAAAACGTCTTTTTCATGTATGCACACAGAATTGTTCTTATTAAACTTTTATTGTATACAAAGGTACAATATATACGTAAGGTATATTTTTTTTTATAAAAGCCTAGCTTATTATATATCCACATTTCAAACTTTGTGCAAAACTCATAAAAAATCTGCGAAGGTTTAGCTAGATTTTCAAGTTTTTATTCAGATTTTTTAGAATTTTTTTTAGTATGCAGTTTTATAGCCCATTAAATTCCATGGCATTAATGTGCAAGTTTTAAGTTNACCGCGCTAACAATGTTGCCAGGTTTTCGGCATGAGAAAACGTCCCTCTTGGTCTGAAAAAACGACATTTCCTACCCAAAAACGTCTTTTTCATGTATGCACACAGAATTGTTCTTATTAAACTTTTATTGTATACAAAGGTACAATATATACGTAAGGTATATTTTTTTTTATAAAAGCCTAGCTTATTATATATCCACATTTCAAACTTTGTGCAAAACTCATAAAAAATCTGCGAAGGTTTAGCTAGATTTTCAAGTTTTTATTCAGATTTTTTAGAATTTTTTTTAGTATGCAGTTTTATAGCCCATTAAATTCCATGGCATTAATGTGCAAGTTTTAAGTTGCTAAATAATCGCTTTGATTTTTAATATTTTTTTTTCTTGTAGACATTTGGTTAGGTGGTCGGTCGAAAATGCGAAATTACGTTCTGCTAAGCAGGAACATAGTGCTTTTGCGAGCGTGTGTGTTGGAATAGATCAGCTCTTCCCGATTTGGCCTTTAATATGCAATTGCAAACACTGTAATAAGCCTTGTAACCTCAAGTGTTTACACAACCAGCCTTTGAACGCGGGATTCTTAGTCCAAGAATCAAAACAAAAATGCGCGTACGCTTGGTTTGCATCAAATTTAAGTCATGTGTGTCCCAATAATAAATATCTTTTGAGGCACCTGCTGCAAAGATTTATTAAGAAAATTATTCAAAATCAGTTCTACTTACAAGATTTAGTAACAAATTTGCCGAAAGTATGAGCGTAGGTACTTACTCTACAAGTAAATAGTACGCTATACATTGAATATATTGTGCATAGAGAAAAATTACTGGGAAGTTAAGAAACGTAATTTTTTACACAAAAAACCTCCAAACGTCAACAGGATACAAAAAACGTCTAAATGACGTTAAAAATGTCAACCTGGCAACGCTGCGCGCTAATGACGTCGCTCTGCTGACGGCGGCGAAAAGCGCTCTTGTAGGCGCTGTCGACGTCCCTCTGCTTACGGCGGTGCTGACTGCGGGTGTCGCCCGTACGTGGTTCCAAGAGAGGCTGTGGTGAGAGCGTGCGGCGCGGCCCCTTGGAAGGTGACGTTCAGCCCGACGCTTAAGCCGGTGCAGAAGAAATCACCCTACCAGCAGCTGTTGCAGAAGTGGAACCAAGCCCGACGCTCGAGCCGGTGCAGATGAAGCTACTTCTTGCCAGTAGCCGTATGTTCACGACCACACTCTCGTGCTGACTCCCTGTTGATCGGCCGTATTTTATCTTTAACCCTCAAACCCGCAACTTTGAAATAGTGATCAGAAATGGTTAGGAATTTTTTTTCTGGCACAACTTGGGCATGATAAACTCAATGTCGTCATCTACATATATACCATTTTTTCGCTTCGTTTGACTTCCAGGTGAGATAAAAGAAACAGTGCCTCCAGGCACTCATATCGGTTAAAGCAAAAAATATGAACAGATAGAAATTGTATTAAGTACCAACGGTTTTATTCCAAAAAGTTTAGCAGTGCAATGGAATCTAGAAAAATAGGTTACTTTTTTGAGTGCTATTCCAGTAAGCAATTTTTTGCCGCAGATCAAATAAATATATATTGCATACTTCGCAAATACATTGAGTTTGCGACTTTTTACAAAATTTGCACCATTTTTTGTCACTTTCTCGAGCCACTTAGGAAGTTGATTGTTACCATTGAAACGAACGTCATCAACATGATATACAGATTTTCTGCCAACACTCAGAGCAGCAGTTTGCGATTCGTCTTGTGGAGTAGAAGGTTGACTTGTTGAAGATGGGCCACCAACCAAACGGTTTTGATTGTAGCTTACAAGACCAGCAGCGATCTGTTCTTGGAATTCAGGTATCAATGAATTGATAAAAACGGCGGTCATTGCGCCCATCCCCATCTCGGAACGACGGGAATTTTTTATGACTTCAAACCGTTTCAATGGCATCGTTTTGCGAATGGGTTCGAATGCATTCTTCATTAACTAGCTCACTAATTTCGGGGAGCGATAAACCGACATGTATAAATGAATGCCGATGTACTGGCAGATATCATCGACATTCACATTGAATCTCAAGTTTATATCCTGATTAAGTTAGAGCATACCAGTTCGTCTCTTAAACAATCATTTCAATTATTTCTTTAGGGAAAAAATATAGAAATAATTGCGCCGGTCTTGACAGCGCTTTTGTGTGCTCAGGTAAGCCACGAAATGCCACCTCATATATATGAAGTTTAAGGTTTGTTTTGCGCCAGATGACTTTGCTGAGTTCAGCAGAATCTCTGTTTATTGATTCAATGTCTGCAATAAAAAATCCATACGATCAGTACGTAAAATCAATTTTTCAACGATGTAGGAGAAACTCTTACTTCCAATCAAACCACCATTGGTTGGTGCAACTGCTGGACCGGTAGGTTCGGCTATACTACTAAGCCTCCACAGAATTCATAAATTCAAGAATTTCTTCGGCTGATAACTTCGACAATTTCTAACGCGACATCAGGGAACGATTTGCATACATTATTATTTAGACACTTTATGAAAAACAGGTGAATAATTTATAAAAAGTATTTGACTTACCGGTAAAAAGCACCGTAATTAAAACGCAATAGAAAAATGCGACGCGTAAAAAAATCGCGCCGAACGACAAGAGTGCCTTGAGGCACACTTAGATTT
>NW_016159429.1:79344-86112 GCF_001687245.7 Rhagoletis zephyria | reverse complement strand
CGGCGCAGGCGGCATTTCCACTAGCTACATATTTACTGCCTATTTATTTCTGTGGCTGACTAACTGCGTTCTTAGCTCGCTGCTATAGAATTGCAAGTGGTGTTCTTCAACTAGCAGCAGCCGCCGTCATGCGGTGTGGCATGTAGTCACTTGCGCTCGTCTGATAACCAGCCACTTTTTTGCCTTTGTCAATACTTGAGATTCGGTAAAGGGGTCTATTGAAATTTAAATTTGAAATTGCGCACATTTTTATGCGGACTTTTTCTTTTCTTTTTTTAAATCCTAGTTCTTTTTTTTTTATCTCCACTTACTCACTACAGCTTTTTGTCGTTGTTGTGCAGTTGTCTATTTTCATTGATTTGTTGTTTTGCCTTGCTACTGCGGGTGGTGTCGTCGCTCAGTTGGTGGCTATCTTACAGAACAGGGTTGATATGTTTTCTAGGCGGGCAGCAGCTAGCCGCTTGCCTTGTTTGAAGCGCGGAAATGTGAGCCGTATTAATAAACCTCTACATAATCATTGATTGACCCAGATGGACTTGAGAAGATATGCCGTTAGATGAGCATAAATGAACGCAAAAATACCGCCGCGAACAGATAAAAATAGCTTAATTAAAAATATTAACAAATCAGCTTTCAAAATAAGTTGTTATCACTTTAGGTACCGGGATGTGTTGGTGGCGAGAGACTATATTCGCTTTTTCCTCTCAGAAAATAATAGCGAAGTCCTCGACGAAAAATTTCGCCAACAAAATGTTCACAAAATGGAAAATACTTGAACAGACGAACATCTCAACCAAAGGCGGAGAGATATTTTTTATGCGAAATTCTGTCAGAGGCTAAGGAATAATACGAGCAAGGATGCCAAGGCTTCCGGAGGCCGAAAAGACAGGTCAGTCAGAAAAGAAGCTCGTGCGAAGAAAACCGCCTCAGTTGAGGGGCTTACTCACTCGTTTAGATCATCTAAAAGCTTGATTTTCTTAACCTCCTAAAATAACCGGATTAGTTAGTGTAAAATGTTTTCGTTTCTACGGGCGGTACTGACTTTTCTCTAAGGAAAACCTTTCAAACTGAGTGGAGCGCAATTCAGCAGCGAGAAGTCCGCATCAGGAGGTCAGTAGCTATTCTCACACCTCCAGCAGTGACGGTTAGATTTTCTTTGTTTCTAGATCTGACGGAAAAAAATCCTTTCCCTGTGAAAAACTCTGATGAATCCACTACACCTCCTCATTTACAAATGTACATACCTCTCGAGACGAATGCTATGTCGGCTTACTATTTTGAATTTCGAATTGCACCTGAAGGTAGAAGGTGGGATTTGCTCGCAGGAACTCTCATTTAATCTTAGTTTTCGTCTACGGCATCTGTATAGCGTCTTTCAAGCTGAGCTAACAGCAATCAAAGAAGCTGCGAAATGTCTGATCCTCTCTTAGGATTATACTTTGTCTACCATCCTCGATATAAGTAGAAAGTCTCTAACAATGTGCGGATAGAAGCAATCCAAAAATCCCTGGACGAACTTGGCGCCGAGGAGTCTGTAAATTCAGAACGATTTCTGCTAAACTGGAACGTTACGCCCTAAAAAAAACGTTCGTAAGCGCACTCTGCAAGCTGATCTCTCCAATGATATGGCTTACAACCATCAACTCAGTACTACTTAAGCCTAACAAAGGGGAAGTAAAAGAAGTGGCCTAAGCTGGTGATGTTGTAATTTTAGTAATCGTGTTATTTTCATCTATGGTGAGTAATATCATGGATGGAGCTCTAGCAGAGCCATACCGATAGGCTGAGCAATGTGGTCTAGAGTGAACCGAGAGAAAACGGTACTAATTCTCCTTACGACCTGGAATAAAGTTCCTAGCTTTGAATTAAATGGCAAAAGTTTACGATTTTCTAAGCAGGCGAAATATCTGGGAGTCACACCAGATCCTAAGCTAAGTTGGAAAGTAAATATTGAAGAAGTAATAAGGAAAGCGAGCATTGCTTATTACTCCTGTAAGCGGATTTTTGGCAAGACATGGGGTAATAATCCAAAAATTGTACTCTGGATGTACACAGCGGTTGGACGATCTTATGCTATGGTTCCCTGGTATTGTGAATAGCCCTAAAGAACCCGTATAATTATTTAAAACTAGGCTAGATACGCATCATTATCTGCTATAAGGCTCAGAAAACCGGGAGTGTGAAGGCAAAGAACGATCGGGCATAGCAGTATAATTTCTCAATTTCCACCCAGATGAAACTGGCTACCCAATACATACTAGCCGAAGTGGAATTTCACAGACCTGTCGGAGTCATTCTCCTGTCGATAGCCGACTTCGATGAGCAACCTGATAACCCCGCCTGGAAACATCACCTGTAGCTGAGCTGACGTTTTCTCCGAATCCCTGGGATTGAAAAGATCAATCCATCTGTCCGATCTTCAAGTTTTTTCCAGACAGAAGTATTCGCTATAGCTGAAGGCTACCGTCTTTTAGAACGTAGCGCTTTACGTCATGGCGAGCGTGTAGCTATTTTCTCGAATAGCCAGGCGACCATTAAAGCCTTGGCGACTTTCGAAACAAGGTCGATACTGTCAAAGAGTGTAGGATTCTTTTAAAAGAAGTAAGTAGTCAGCTCAATCGTGATTTAGTTTGCGTCCCTGGTCATCGAAACATTCCCAGAAACAGGACTGTAGACGAGTTAGCTTAAGAGGGTTCCAAATTGGACTCAATCGAGGAGCGGATTTTACTCCCAATTGGAATCATGGATAGAGAAGTATTTCTCGCCAATCTTCAGATATCGGATCAAAGAGGGCTCACGGCAGCAGGTTGCCGAATATCCAAAGTCATGTTGTCCTAATAGGACACACAATTTATTAGTCAAACCCAGACCTGCCGTTGTGAGGGTAGTAGCGATTCTTACTGGCCATTGGCCGCGCACGAAAAGCGGTTTCAGAAAGAGATTCGTTGCCATTTGGACTACCCATCGCTACTTGCAACTCCTTGGCTTCGGCTTGCACCACCAAAGTTGGCATGGAACAGCTGCCATCCGATGAACCATCCACTAACGTTGCCGGGAAACACCAGATGAGCCAACACTGAATCTACAAGTCTCACCTTTTTTAAAAATCACTCGGCGGCCCACCAGTTCAACCAACGACCGCAACCAGTACACTCACCGTTGCCATGAGCCACTGGTAATGGTGGATTGCATCGATTAATAGTTCTTCGATACCGACACCAATCAACGTTACCGGCGAGAGTCGGCCTAAGGGTATTGACGTCGTCATAGCTTGTCGGCACTGCTCGTCGGCAGTTGCACCGTTGCCGTCACCGCCAGCATCGTTCCTGCTATTAGCTCCTACCTTGATTCGCTGAGCTTTAGCCTAGCCGTCAGCCGAACCCAAACCATAATTATAAGCTTCGATTAATTTAATTCAGTTCCCAATCATTGAAGAAACTCCAAACGATATCGAGCTCAATTTAAACGGCTTTCGTCGAAGAATAATAGTGACCAGTCACCATTAATTTTCAATCTCATTCTTACCACTATTATCAGCGCATGAAATAAGCTATTATTATTCTAGCACAACGCCTTGCCGTGACGACGCTGATGATGTGTTAGCCTGCGAAAAATTAATCACAATCAATTTGAAGCAACTTTTTTTTTTGTAATAACTACACATACTATATACATATGAAGGTGCATAAATAAATCAGTTTATGCCTGGAGGAGCGAACAAGCGGCGAGGTGGCTGATGAAAAATGAACGGCGAGCAAACAATGCAATGCAATGTGAATATGCAAACAGCTTAGGAAAAAAGTCGCACAAACTCCAGCGAGGCCCGGCGATTTGATGACGACGAAGGATTTGCATTAGGCGGTGAGTTTAGTTGGTGCTTGTGAGAAGCCTGTTTGGTTGGTGTTATAAATCGCTTTGAATTTTCTTACTTACACACAAACATGCTCACATGGAGCACCTCTGCTGTTTTTACAATTTTTCCTTCATTTTTTATTCCTTCGTTCATAAATTTTTTATTTTTGTTGAACTTTTTTCTTTTCTCTTGGCGGTGGTAATGTGTCAGCGACATATTTAACGCGTCAGCATGACTTCCAAGAAGTGCTCTGAAACATGAAAGGCTTTCACATCACTCATGCGAATGCGGGTGGCGAAAAAATGGCGCATGAATAAATAAAAAGCTAAAAGGCTAATAAAAGAGCGAAAAATTTGCTAAGAAAGCGAGTGCTAGCAAGGCTTAGCTAAGCAAGAGGTGTTGTACTTTCATTGCGAAAGGCTGCAAAGCACACAGAAGGCATGAAGCTCTTGGAATTAGTTGCAGTGCATTTTTTCTTTTCTCTTCTGTTTCGAATTATTTCCGCTTCATAGTTAGCTATTTTTACTTGCAAAAGTTCGCCCTTTCGCCCACTGTGCGTCATTAGAAATTTGTGTTGCAGCATTTTTTTTTGCTTTACGCTCTCCCCAGACTTTCACCCCTTCGGTATTACTCTGCCATTCTGCTGGACTTTCTTAGCGAGGTAATTATTTTTCTAGTTGTTTCTTCACTTCATTTTTTATTTTGCAAAATTCATACGTTTGCCTCTGCCTAAATGTGTATGCCTGTGTGTCTCAGTAAATGACTACAAAAACGTATGCATTAATTATGTTGCACGCATGTGGCATGCACGCGTGGCGACCAGTTGACAGCAGCACAATTTCTACGTTGAAAAATGCTTTAAAGGGTTAAAGAAAAAATTTGCTAGAAGAAGAAAAAAAACTAAGTAATAAAGAAAGTGGTGTCTGCTTAGCCAAATTTATTCAATTCTTAAAATAATGAACTTAACTTAAAAATATTAAATATTTTTTTATTAAAAAATTAATATAATTTAAATGAATTCTAATTCTTATTTTTAGGATTTTTTTTCGTAATTTTTGTTTTTAATATTAGTTTATTTTGAAAATTTTTTGGAAATTTAATTTTGCTAGTATATAGTGCGCCGTTAAAATCCGCCGTTAAAATTAAACTCAAGGCGTTTTGAAATTTATAAAAAAAATTTAACTTTTATTCTTTTAATTCCATTTGCCTTAGTCGACTAGTATACTATTTCGTATTTTCGACAAGAAAAACTGAAAAAATGTGTATCTGTCAACTTTTAAAACTGAAAATAGTTCTCATTCCTTTTAGTTTGTATTTTGTATATTTTTTTCTTTTTTTTAATTTTTTGGAAATTTTATATTGCCACTATATTGACTTCTCGCCGGTAAAATTAATCTCATGGCAATTTAATATTTCCAAAATACATTTGCTATTGTGATTTGCATTCTTTCAGTTTCATTTGCTCTTAATTATGTAAGTCGTAAAGAATTTTTTTCCTGTACTAAAAATTCGTGCCATGCGAAAATGTTTTTGAGAAAAATTTCATTTATGTATCTATTAACGTTTGCAGCCAAAAAATAATTTACCTTCCTTTTAGACAAAACAACTAATTATTTTTAGATATACATATATATATTTTTTTTGAGCGAACATTTCTTCATTCCATTTAGTTACCTACTTCTT
This sequence comes from Rhagoletis zephyria, assembly GCF_001687245.7. NCBI lineage: Eukaryota > Metazoa > Arthropoda > Insecta > Diptera > Tephritidae > Rhagoletis > Rhagoletis zephyria. The sequence goes on along the minus strand of NW_016159429.1, from coordinate 80,576 downwards.
CTTATTTTATACTTTTTTTGCTTGTTTAAATTTTTTTAGTCTAAACTAGTCTAAAAATAAAAAAATTAAATAGTTTGGTGAAAAAATTTATTTTGATTTAAACAATTTTAAAATTTTTTTGCATTAACTTTCATTTATTATCTTTTTTTATTTCTTTTAGTAAGGCCTGTATATAAATGCGACCCAAAAAATTCCCTATTTTGTTATTTTTTAAGTCAGTTTGTTATTAAAAATAAACGTTTCGTATAATTTAGTCTAGGACTTAGAAAAATTTACAACAAACTGTACATACTTATTTTGACAAACATTTTTGCAAATCGTAGTTTCCGCTTTGAAAAATTACGAAATTATGAAAGTTTTGACAGTTTTTTGGCCCTTTTTTATTCATTTGTAGGGGGAAAAAAATATTGACACGTACGTACCTACTTTGAAAAAAAGACTTCTTATTTGGCACTACAACCGTTTGTTTGTCTGTTTAAATAGTTTTATTACTCATTTAATACCTTTATTTTGAATTTCGTCATTTTGACCCAAAAATGCATTATTTTTTGTTATTTTTTTGTTTAAATAATTTACTCAAAAAAATGTCTAAAACAAGTAATTTTTACCAAATAAAAAAACGACTTCAATTCTCATATAAAAAAAAAAATATATATATATTTCATGATCCAATAATCGGATCTAAACCAGATTAGTATGGGACCACCTCTGAGACACTGCCTTTCCGACGCAAAAAAATTATCAAAATCGTTTGACGTGGTCCAAAGTTATGCGGTAACATACCTAAAAAAAATATATTCCGACGAACTGATAACCTCCTCCTTTTTTGGAAGTCGGTTAAAAATTAAAAAAGGATTGGACAACAAAATTGTATTTGTTTTGACAAAAAATTTTGTGAAAGATTTTTCCGAACTTTTATTATTTTTTTCCAGTTTCATTTGCCTTTAATTTATTTTAAATACTATTGCCCGGTTGCACCAATAAATTTTAAATTTATCAGCCTGTTAAACTTTAAAATTACACAATTTTGTTCGGAATATTTAAATTTTAACCGTCTTATAAATTTTAAAATTGATTGGTGAAACTGGGGATATGACAAAAGATTCAAAAAATTTGCATATTTGTTAAGATCAAAAAATTTTATTACTGACCTTGAATTTTTCTTCAGTATCATTTGTGATTAACTTGGCTAAAAAACTTTGGGATACAATTTTGGCAAATTTGAAAAAAAA
>NW_016159429.1:66984-78478 GCF_001687245.7 Rhagoletis zephyria | reverse complement strand
CACTCTCTTTACATTTCACCAACCATCACTGCGCTGAGTTACCGCCAAAAAATTAGCATATTCCATATTTTATTCTGATGTCAATGGCATAATGGCCGCTACAGCATTGCCTTAGCCAGCCAGGAAGCCACCAAAAAAGAAGGGGTGAGTTAGCAATTAACCCTTGTTGCGAAAGGAAGTACTTTTAAGACTCACCTCACGTGAAGCAGACGACTCCTGCAGCTAACCGTTGCGCCATTCCGGCGGCACTCTACAGTTATATGTAGCTACATACTTTCAACGCACTTCAAATGCTGCTCTTATTAGCTACTCAAGTCCTTTTTTTCTTTTTGGTTTTTTGCTGCCGCACATATCCTTACATAAGTGTGTGGCAGAAATTATGATAAAAATACGTACCTACATATATACGCATACTAGTACATACAAATGAACGTCCACATTCATACATGCACGGGTATATAAAATTATGACGTTGACTACCGCCCTCATCGCCTATGAACTCACTCAGCGACGAAAGCGTTGTAAGTGTATAAGTGCTTCCTTTTTATGGCGGTGTTAAGCGACACTGCTGTTGGCATGTTGTTGTTTTGGTTTGCATCTTGTTGGTTGAAAGGACTTTTTAGTAAACTCTCTTCATATGCAAACATTTTAAAGTAGGTTTATATGTGGGTACATACATATATGTATATATGTATATGTATTGGTGGCGTATATTAGCTCTTTTGCCACTCACATTTGAATTGTGTTCCACATCCTTCCTGTTGCTGTTGTTGTGTTTTATAATAGCCTTACACTTACGTAGCGGTGTTATTTTGGTTATATTTGTTGTTGTTGCCGCTGCTTCTTCTGCTTATTACATACTTAAAGGGATGATTTTTTTTTTGTTAAAAGTAGCTCAAAGTTTGGTTTTTATTTCGTCACCAAGTCACCAATATTTTCGCCTCAGATGTTAAGAAATTTATAAGAAAAGGAAGTACATGTTTCCTTAAAAATTTAAAATCAACAAATATTGATTTGCTTTGAAGGACATTTTAAGCAAACAAAATCTCTTCAAAAACTGGAATTAAAAGTCGTACGTTTCGACTGCCATTGCCATTGAGTTGATAGTGTAGGTGCGGTTGAGATGACTTCTGCTTTGTCCTGCTCGTCTCCGAGCAAGACGACTTCAAACTGGGAGCTTGGATAACGTCTCTGAGTGGGAACGTAAGTAAACTTAAATGAATGGATCAAGAAAAAACGACAGCGAAAACTTAAAATATTTCCGAGTGGCGAAAAATCGTCGATTCTGATTTGCAAAAGTTTCTCCTCTGCGAGAAAAGCCCACACCGACTGGACGGAATCTTCACCTTAAATCGACCAGGAGATGGCTTTCACGACCGGCCCTCAGTTTCTAACGGCGCTATTATCGCAATGAGGTTCAGCAAGAACTCACCGAAGTCTATATTAAGCAGCGAACCGCAGTCCCAAATTGGGTTTGATTCCCCGGGAAAAGCTACAGCTCGACATCGGCAGTACTGGGTCGCTAGTCCCAGTTCGTGCCGCTAGCCTTGCTTAGTGGGGATCTCGAGAGCTCTCGATCGGGGGCGTTCAGATAGGCCTAAATGGCAAGCCACATCGGCGAGGAACCTCATTCGGACTTCTGCATGGCTAACAAAAATATGGAGTGCTACGGTGGTCAGCAAGCAGTTTAGATATTTGAGATATTCAAGAAGAATTCTCGGATACTTGAGTGTGCCAAGCGGGTGGTTATTAATGCGAAGCTGGCAATGGACCGATGGCTGGGGAAGCGAGTGCGCAATAGTGGGCTCACAAGCGGTAAAGTTGACGTCAAGGGGAGCTCTCCCTCGAAAAACAGAAGTAAGTTGGTAAGTGAAAATGCTGGTCAGGCCAACTACGCTGCTTTGGCCGAAGGGACAGTGGTAGAGAGTAGCGTAGAGTTTCTAGTCAGAAGTGTAAATTGCTTGGCGTCGATCACTCTCAAGTTCTGAAAGTGCCGGATGGCACCAAGCGCACTGTCTGTGCTGGCTGCTCTAGCATCAGTTGGAAAAAATTGGGTGGAAGCTATGTTCGAGGACATGAAGAAGAAATACGTTCAGCTTCACTCACTGCCTTGGATCCGAAGAACTGTTCATTGCAAAGTCCCTCCTTCCTCTCACAGAATTCAAGGCGGTCATCAACTATAGCTTCGAGCAGGTAGTCCTCAGCGTCTTCCAAGTCGGTAATTTTTCTCAGCCGTCAGAAGTGGACTCTCTCGCGGTCCTGTAGGATGCCAAAGCGTGTGTAAGCTGACCTCTTTCACGGGTCCGTTGTCCGCCTCAGGTGGACCTTCGAAAAAGTTGAGTATGACTTTGCGGAGCTAGTGCTAATGAGGAAAATCCTGGAGGATGATAGTCCTACAGTTCACTCTCCGACACGCCAAGGCGGCGGCAATGCATGCATATACACATTTATTTATAAAAGTAAATACTGGCATATGCAGATGTATGAACAAACTCCTTTTTCTCAATTATAATTTTCCGTTCCATCTAATCTCGAGTGTGTGCCGATTGGCACACCAGCGCTAATTAGACCACTTCAAATATGCATTAATGTTGTATACGCATATGTTTATAGAGCTGACACATGCCATTGGCCGTATGCAACATGGCGATAACAAATACTCTTATTGAAAAATACGAAAAAAGAATAGGAAAAAGCGCAATACAGAAAAAATTGGTGGGAAAATAAAAAAGCATGCCTCTTTTCTACGATATAAGGGCTTGCGCACACAGAGAGCTTAAAGCTGTGTTGACAAACGAACTAATTAACGCGCCTATAAGCGATGAGCGAACAAAAATAGTGAATATATTTCAGCCTGCGCATTAATAGAAAAAACTCTTGGCTTTCGCACCCGCATGGGGATACTATGTGTATTCTCGCAGCGGTTATAAGCTCGCTGATTAGCTCAGCTAAATATAAGCTCTCCATGTACGCGGGTCCTAATACATACTTTACTTTAATGGTTACTATGCCGACGTGAGGGTTTCTACTCAAGTAATCTTGTACGCCAAGTGGAATAACAGCGAACGTAAAATATCTGAGAGAGAATGGCTTATAAATATAATTTCTTTCAAGTTAGGTTGACTCCGGATTAGAATATATTCAATTCGATGCAATTAGATAAGAACAAAGCACATTAAATTAGATTAGATTAGTTCATTTAGATTAGATAAATTAAGAATAGATTAGATTAAATTAGTCGAGATTAGGTTATATTAGATCAGACTAGAGTAGAAAAATCAAATTACATTAGATTGGTTTATTTTGATTAGATTAAATTAGATAGGTTTAGTTAAGATTAGATTAGATTATATTAGATTAGATTAGATTCAGATAGATTATATTAGCATAGATAAATTTAGATTTTGCTACATTATTAATTGAAGAAGGGATCATATCTTCTGCGAACCACTTATCGTGAAGTAACCTCGTGCGATCATCTTACAAAGTACCATTTACATTATACTGACCTTAGGAATCGCAGCCTGAAACTGGTAAAAGCTTCATAGTGGGACATGATGCCTCTACTGTATGCTGTTACTGTATTCGTGAGACAACCTAAGTTGTGCAGAATAAAAATACACCCAGATTTGATAAATGCAATTTTACCCCACAAATGGGCAGTAAGAGGACCGGTGGTAATGTTTACTTTGTATCTTTGAAGGTGAAACAGCGCTTTTGGTTTTCTTTTTTGATATTTACGCTATAAAGGCCTATGACTCTCTGATGTGCTCTGACAATCAAATGCGGTAAAACCGATGTATTGGTTGCGATGAGTATTAGGAGCTCAAGACAGTCCCACGCCAGCTTTCAGGGGCCCTCGTTGGCTTGCAAGGCGATACATTTGTTAGTTGCTTCTAATTACGTACTAAATACTAAAAGGAAAAGTTCAAGCTGGCTAAGAGGATACTACCAAGTTGTATACTATAGACTTCTGCTCCAATGACAAGGTCGATTTTGGAGCCTTTAGCTTACCAAATACGCTTACTTTTCCGAGAATTTGGTCGTTCCTTGTACCAGTGGATGACAATTGGGGAAAAAGACCTTAAGATCGTGTGTGAAGTTATACCTCTAAACACACAGCTCCACGAAGTTACTGCGAAGATCTTCCTCTTGTTCTATGACCCTAATAGTGAGTGTACCAATTTCTTAACCTCTGCTTTGACTTCTGAAGTGCGCCTCGTTCGAAACAGTAGAGCCTCTTATAGAAATGTTCAAAGGAAGCAGTTCAAGCAGCGCCTTGAGAGCTTCGATGCGTTTTGTTGTCATTGACCGCCTTTTGAATTAGCTGTATATAAGTGTGGATTTCGTGGGTATAAGTCCCATAGGATTTCATAGACCTACCATTCTTCACCAATCAGCTATCGAACTCGTTCCTCCTTGAAGAAATTATTAAAGCAGTTTGTAGAGTAAAAAACGATGTTAGTGATCCTGTGTGTAAGGCTTAACTCGCGTAGACTGCGGTATTTGGCGTCTATCTTCCGCGCTCTTCGATATGCTGTCTTAAAACCTACCTTTGCCTAAGATGATAACAGCCTTCGCATATCCCTGTTCAATCAGAAGGCAGAATAGGTAGTTCGTATACTACGTTAGGCCGTAATAGAACGGAGATCATTCCTACTTGTGGAGATCGTTTCGTTGGCGTGAAGCTGGGTCTCTTCTAGCCTACAATTGATGGCATGTGACCACAGCAACCCTTTTCGTCAAACAGAAAAAGTTCCATTTTATCAAAAACATCCAATGATCACCTCTTTTCTCCCAATGCATGTTTCATTTTTTCTTGTTAGACTCTGAAGAACAAGGCGGTTGACCTACCTATTAGCTATAAGGAGTTGAGGTTATGTTAACTTTAAATGAAATGCTGAAAATTTTAGTCAGATTATCGTAAAGNCACAGCTCCACGAAGTTACTGCGAAGATCTTCCTCTTGTTCTATGACCCTAATAGTGAGTGTACCAATTTCTTAACCTCTGCTTTGACTTCTGAAGTGCGCCTCGTTCGAAACAGTAGAGCCTCTTATAGAAATGTTCAAAGGAAGCAGTTCAAGCAGCGCCTTGAGAGCTTCGATGCGTTTTGTTGTCATTGACCGCCTTTTGAATTAGCTGTATATAAATGTGGATTTCGTGGGTATAAGTCCCATAGGATTTCATAGACCTACCATTCTTCACCAATCAGCTATCGAACTCGTTCCTCCTTGAAGAAATTATTAAAGCAGTTTGTGGAGTAAAAAACGATGTTAGTGATCCTGTGTGTAAGGCTTAACTCGCGTAGACTGCGGTATTTGGCGCTTAAAACCTACCTTTGCCTAAGATTATAACAGCCTTCGCATATCCCTGTTCAATCAGAAGGCAGGATAGGTAGTTCGTATACTACGTTAGGCCGTAATAGAACGGAGATCATTCCTACTTGTGGAGATCGTTTCGTTGGCGTGAAGCTGGGTCTCTTCTAGCCTAGAATTGATGGCATGTGGCAACGTCAACCCCCTTCGTCTAATAGAAAAAGTTCCATTTTATCAAAAACACCCAACGATCACCTCTTTTCCCTCAATGGATGTTTCATTTTTTCTTATTAGACTCTGAAGAACTAGGCGGTTGACCTACCTATAAGCTATAAGGATTTGAGGTTATGTTAACTTTAAATGAAATGCTGAAAATTTTAGTCAGATTATCGTAAAACGAAAGAAGTTATGGCAGATATTTGGGAAGTAGCGCCTTTGGATATACTACGGTTCCAACATGTTCATAAGATTGCTTGTATTTTTTCGCATACATATTGCCACATAAAATACATAATTATGATATTTAGAGTACTGAATTTGAAACTAAAGCTTATTTGCAATTGAATTTTGCAAAATGTGTGATGCAGCAAGGATTTGGATTTTTGTGTTGAGTAGCTCCTTGACACGCTAGAGTGTGTTTGTAGGCATGTTAACCAGTATGTAAGTGCTATTATGCGCGCTAAAATGAGCTAATCATTAGCTGCTGCTTTAACGCTAATAATAATGGCAATAGCAGCAACAACAACACCAGCAATTATCCTACATTACATAGAGAATTGAGCGCGCGGAATAATAAACCAACGACAGTCAACGGCGCGCCGCCACCAACGGTGCTAATGTGACATGTTGCGCACTCAAAAGCACAATTATGTACTTGAAGATATATATTTGCATACATATACATATGTATGTACATTTACATACATACATATGTACCCAGCCAGCAGAGAAACGTAAATTTTGCCGACAGTGCAGTCTAGTACAATTTTCCGTGTTGGGAAACGAACGTCAGGCGCTTCCTTAATTTAAGTTAATTTTTTTTTTGAACCATGAAAAAGTTTCTGTGAAGTGCAGAAGGAAAGCTTATTGAACGACAAATTCAATCAGACAAATTTCAGTAAAAAAGCTAAAAAAGTATCCGTTTCAAACAATTTTCGGTACTTGTCTCTACATACGTTTCTGCCACACACTTTAGCAGGAAAACGCATCGTCAAAGTATCCGAAAATGGAATCATCCACTTTTCTCTCTTTTTTTTTGGATTGATTTTCGGATTTTTTGCTGGCTGGGTAGGTATGTAAAATTGTATACAGTGAAAGCTCTCATAGAAGGACGCTCTAATAAGCGGGCATCACCTATAAGCGGACATATTCTAGGGAGCGAAAATACTCTCCCATACACGGACTTTGCGATAAACGGACGCGGACACTCAAACATGTATAGTTATAAAACAAAAGCTCTCATAAGCGGACGCGAAGCACTAATAAGCGGTCAATTTTGTTTTTTTTTCCAGTCCCAGTTTCTACCCGCAATTTAAATTTTTAAAATTTGACATCTCTCATAGGCGGACAAGAAGTAATTGACCATCGGTGTCCGCTTATGGGAGCTTTCACTGTACATCTACTTCTAAGCACATAAGCGCAGCTCAGAATACCGCAAAATTTCCTAGTTGCTTGTTGCCCACAGCAACGCTCGCTAAAAAAAGGTTCGCTGGCGCGCGAATTCTTCAAGCCGTCAGTCAGTCAAACCGTTCGTCACATATAAAAGCCACAACAACGAGTTGTGGTAATGGCAGCTTTTGTTGTGTTTTATGTGCTGCTTTTGGTTTTCGTTGTTGTTGCTAATACTGCCATGATTAGCGCATTTAAAAGAAGCAAATCGCATTTTTGCACAAATCACTTTTACCAGCGCTCACTTCGAGCCAAAGGCAGACGACGGCCAGGCGACCAAAGCCATGTCGACATTTGTTGCAGCAAAGTGGTTGCCTCGCATTAACCCACTCGCTGCCAGAGTTCGCTCGGCAGCAACAATAGCATTTCATTCTGCTTTGAGAAAAGACCATAGCAGCCTTTTATGCTGTCGCCACCCATTGCATGGGTGGTGGTGGTTTTCCTTTATGTGGATTTTTTCGCACAAACTTTTTTGGTGTTAGGCTGTCGCCACCTTCATCTTTTGGAATCGTTTGCATTTTAAATGGTGGTTTGAAATAGGCTTTGTGGCATTTTTCGTAATTTTTTATTATAAATTTTTTATTTTTTTTTTGAATCCTTTGTTCTACAAATTTCGTTTGAAGTGCCCTTTCGCACCCTCATTAGCGCATTTGAGTAAACCGACAAGTGCCAAAGGTTGCTCGGTTAAGCAAACTGCTTACTTATATACATACATACACATGCATATACTAACATACATACACACATGCATATGCACACATTTGCAGCGATTATTAAAAAAATGGGCTGAAAAAAATCGATTATAAAACTAAATTTGACCTATAGAATTTCCAGTTGAAAATGCAGACCCTTACTCAAGTCTATGCCAGAGCTGCTAACTCTGCTAGTTCCCTATATCGTTACAAATGTGGGAGGACGTGCGTTTTTTCCCTAAAAATCTTTCCAATTATATACATATATTGCTCAACCTCTCGAAGATCTGTTGATATCCTTAAACTTCCTTGAATAAAACACTGCGACCAGTAGTTTAATTGAGACTCTAGAAATTTCAGAATAGATCCCGGTGGTAAAGAGTGCGACGGCCTCACACTCCAGAAGGCAGTTTAATGGAGTCTCCTTGGCAGTGTCACCGAAGCGACAATAGCCAACAATTATACAAGTGACCTCTTAACCTGCAGTGTTCCGTCAAAACACCTGTAATGATCCTTAGTTTCTCCTTAGGAATCTTTTTAGATTGTACCCTCATAGCCTAGTTCCTTTATCGTCCTCCGGTCCTATCGGGGTCGAGTCAGCTGCGAGTCTGGTCCGCTTCCTCATGATAGAAGTTTATTTCGAAAGCTACTACTTTATGTTTTCTGGAACTCATGACTTTACTTGACTTATTCAAATAATTTTAAGTAAAAGGTCTGAAATTTTAAGAAAAAGCGATTGCTTGGTTTTAATTCATACGGTGCATTTTCTTAAATTTCTATCAGATCAGAAGGCTGAATTCTGTCCGGAATTTTTACCTTGCGGAGGTAAACTTCATACAGCTTGGCTGATTTATATACTTGGCAGCGTCGTATTTTTTTTATTAGCCGAGAGCTTCCCTAATGGGTATTCATTCCAGCTTCCGATGGCGAAACATCCAAGAGCCATAGAAAATAAAATAACAAATATGCGAAGAAAAAGAAGATATGAAAATGAAGGAGAAGAAAAAATGAAACTAAATATAAGAAGAATACGATAAAGATGAATAGGAAGAAAACCAGGAACAAGAAAATGTAAGGAAAGAAGTAAAAAAATAAAAATTAAAAATAAATAAAAACAAATCAAGTAAAAAGAAATGAAGTAAAAAAAAAAATATAATAACTTAAAAAGTAGAGAAAGTAAAGAAGCAGTGGAAACAAATGAAAAGAGAGAAGAAATAGAAGAAGAAAAAGAAATGGGTAGAAAATAAGAGGCAAATGAAGATGAAGAAAAAGAAAGGCGGGAAGAATGAGAGGTAGAAGGAGAAGGTCAAGAAAAGCAGAAGAACAACATGAAAAACAAAAAAAAAATATGGAAAAAAAGAAAAAGGAATAAATGAAAATGAAGGAGACGTTGATGATGATGACAAAGCAGAAAGAAAACAAAGACTAAAAATACAAATGAAATACAAAAAGAGTGGGAATAAAAAAAAACAAGAACAAATATAGAGAAAATTGAAAGAGGGAAAAGAAGAGAATGATGTAGTAAAGAGGGGAAATCCACGCTCTCATTAACGGGTCAACGAGACTTGATATTTTCTCAGAAGAAATGAACGCACTATCAGCTTTAACATATTTGCGCTCACCAGCTGTTATATGCACATACATACATACATATAGTCCTAGTACTACCCTGCAGGAAACTTAATTAATTTAAAAGTAATTTATAAACTACCTTATTTTCCAGGATAACTAATTGAAATTCTCACTATTTTACCTGCAACGAACTCATTTATTTAACATGGCGATGTCCTTGGAAGCAATCAATTACCTTTTCCTGCATGTATTTTCAACTAATTTAAAATGCATTTGGATTAAGCAACTCGAAGTTCAGTCGTTTGAATTCGCTTTCGTTCTGCACTTCACAGATGCTTTTTCATAATTAAGAAAACCCGAAATTAAAAATTTTAAATTAAATGTTTCGCCTAATGAGATTTGTCGACTGTCCGACTCTGCATTAAATTTCAACTACTTTAAAATTAATTGCGTTTAAACAACTTCAAAGTCAGTATGTTTCTTTTGAAAACGCTTGCGTTCTGCACTTCACAGATGCTTTTTCATACTTCGAAGACACAAATTGTTTTTTTGAGTAAAAAAAGTATCGAAATTCGAAACATTTACTCATGGCATTTGTTTTTAATTAGTCCTTCAATTAGTTGATTAAAAAAAAAAAATACTTGCTTCCGTCAGGGTATTCGTATAATATTTTGCATCTGCGGTTTGGCTAATTTCAAGGTGTAGCAAAATATTTGAGTGTGTGTCCTCCTAATCGCTTTTCCCTGGAAAATATACAATGCTAAATTAAATGTGTAGATATGTACGGCTTAATGTACATACATATACACATTGTTTCATATGCAAACACTATACTTAGTACGTATGTATATTTAACTCATGTCAGCTGAATGCTTCAATGACTCGCTGGCACTGCCTAGGCCACATAAACCGCCAGTCATGCAACATTGCCAAAATACAAAAGCACTGTAACGTGTTGCATGCAGATACAACAATTTTTATTACGAGTGCTAAGCTAGTAAAGAGAGGTACATACATAACTATATATAAATATGCAACGCTGCATTTTATGTGGTTGGACGCAACCACAGCATATGTTGTTGTTGTTGATGCCGCTGCTGATTATTGGTGTCGGCCAAGTGTCACTGGCGTGTCAATTCGAATTTTACGCTCATAACAATAATAATTGCTGCTGCATGCAACACATGCAACATATGCGCGCCACAGCTATTTATGCAACATGCATGCAATGGCGAGTAAAGAAATTAAAAAAAAATATCAGCAGAAAATAAGGTGAAGAACAAAAATAACATCCGAAGGCAATGCTTGATTGCTGGCAGGTATGAAATTTTGTGGCAAGAAATTACAGCTCGTTGTTACAAATATATACATACATACATATAAGATTTTCTTTTGTTAGTAGCACTTTTGCAGCGCAGTTGAGCGCCACCGATTGGCGCCGCCGCCGTTACAAAAATATGCCACTAACAAAGAGCGAGCGCTGCCAGCACTTAGCGAAAAAATGCGAATGTGCAATGCGTTGCAAGTTGCCAGTACGCTAGTGCATACGGAGCAGAGTGTTGCAAGCAACAACAAGAGCGCAGGCAATCAGAAAGCGTAATTAATATTGCGCGCTAAATTACGCGTAAAAGCTGCAAACCGGTGAGCGTGCAACATTGCGCAACGCGCAACAGCCACCCGCTACCCGGCAAAAACATACGCCAGAAGGGACCCATTCAAATGCAAGGCAGTTGCCGAAAAGACAACAACAATAAATTCTTTAAGCGCTCGCGTGGCTGTGCGTTTGTGGCGCCAACATGTTGCCAGCCACAGCGCCATTTTTGGGCATCGCCTGCAAAAAACAAGCGCAAGCACCCACCGACAACAACAAAAACCACGACGACGACAACAAACAGCGCACATTCCAAATCATTCTCGCCGCATCGGCATGCGTATCCGCCGCCACAGCCTCAACTGCAGCCAGTCCAAGTCCAAGTGGCCAGAGCAATTAGCAATGCAACAATTTTATGCTGCTGTCCGTGCAGCGCGTTTGTTACCACGTTGCGGTGGCAATTGTTTTTATACCCGAGCGCACTTGTGCACAAGGGTATATTAATTTTGTTCACATAACGGTTGTTTGTAACAGCCAAAACGGATCGAGATAGATATAGACAAATGTATACATAAATGATCAGGATGAAAAAAGAAATCGATTAAGCCATGTCTGTCTGTCCGTCCGTCTGTCCGTCTGTCCGTCTGTCCGTCTG